>NC_137515.1:6635000-6917500 GCF_041902795.1 Electrophorus electricus | reverse complement strand
TGTGAAACGTGTGCTCTCGGTTCACCTGAGGGCAGCGGGCTCTTTGAAGGGTCCTCTTATTACACAAGCGCACAGGCCAGGAAATCGCAGCAGTCGGTTCACTGCTCTCAGATCTGCCGAAGACACCGGAGAGCCGCTGTAGTGGCGGGGCACTCAGCAGACGCGACTGTGGGGGAGATCAGCTTCATTTCACTGCAAGGGGAGCATGAGAGAGAGAGGCAGACAGACAGTGATCAGTAGAGAGAGAGAGAGGCAGACAGACAGTGATCAGTAGAGAGAGAGAGAGGCAGACAGACAGTGACCAGTAGAGAGAGAGAGAGGCAGACAGACAGTGAGGTACTTGATTTGTAATCGGAAGGTTGCTGGTTCAAGCTCCACCATTGCCAAGTTGCCACTGTTGGGCCCCTCAAGTTGTACTCAGTCATAATTGTAAGTCGCTTTGGATAAAAGCGTCAGCTAAATGCCATAAATGTAAATGTAGTTAATAAAATGCCTGACTGTACAGATTTTCAGCCTAGCCTTAAATATTAAAACTGTGTCTGAGTCTCGAACATTTAAAGAAAGGTTATTCTATACTGTGGGAGCTTTATAGGAAAAGGCTCTGCCCCCTGCAGTAGATTTTCTTGTTCTTGGTACTAGTAAAGAGCCTGCACCTAAGCAGATGTGGTGCGTCGTAATGCATTAGGAGATCAGTAAGGTATTGTGCGGCAAGACCATTCAGTGCTTTGTAGGTCATTAGAAGTATTTTATAATCGATACAAAATTTTACTGGGAGCCATTGTAACGTAGCAAAGACAGGAGAAATGTGATAAGTTTCTAGTTCTAGAAAGAACTCTGGCTGTTTTGAACAAGCTGGAAGTTGTTTAGGCACTTAGTGGTACAGCCAGTTAATAAGGCATTGCAGCAATCCAATCCTGAAGTGACAAATGCAGATGTAAAGAGAGTATGTTCCTAATCTTTGCAATGTTCCAGAGGTGGAGAAAGCACTGAGCTTTGAACGAGAGCCTGAGATCCATAATCATTCCAAGATCTGTCACTGCTAAAAAAGATGTGATTGGGAGGCCATTGGGGTTCATTAAGTAATTAGAGAGCGATTAGCTGTCTGTGGGCCTAATAGAAGCACTTCTGTTTTGTCAGGATTAAGTGAGAGAAAGTTCCTCAACAACCAGTGTCTGACATCCGTTATGCATTCCTCAATAACACTAAGCTGATAAATGTCCTCTGGTTTACCTGAGACATAAAGCTGAGTATCATCAGTGTAGCAGTGGAAACTAGCAAAGTCTCCATTTATGTTTACAAACTGGTAATGATCAGCTAGATAAGATTTAAACCAGGAAAGGGCTATTCCCCAAATGCTAACAACATTTTCGAGTTGAGTAAAATGTTGTGATCTATGGTGTCAAATTCTGCACTCAGATCAAGCAGTACAAGCAAAGAGACATAACCCTGGTCAGAGGTTACCAACAGGTCAGCACAGTCTCTGTACTGTGATGAGGCCTAAACCCTGACTGAAAGACTTCATGTAACTGGTTCTGGTTCAAATATGACCTTAGCTGGTGAGCTACAGCTTTTTCTAGGATCTTGGAAATAAATGGATGGTTTGAGATCGGCCTGTAGTTTGACAGCTGACGTGGCCGAGGTTAGATTTTTAGTGGTGTGATTACTGCTAATCTGAGTAATTTAGGTATATAGCCAGTGTTCAAAGAGGAGTTTATTACATTTATTGAAGGTACAATTACTGACAGTCTAATGAGCAGCCATTGATACAGTCACTTTTTGCTGAACAAAGGGGTTCAGGGAGTGAGGAGCTGCTTCAGCTGTTGTCTTTATTTGAGATCTTAAAGGTGTAATTGTGTTGTTTCCCCTCCTTTTTAGTTGCTCAACACTCCTCCAGCCCCCCCCGTCTGTCTGTCGGGTTAACATAGTTTACCTATTAGAAGATTCCAGATGTTCCCATGCTGACCTGTCTCACACTTCATGTCTTTGTTTTGTTCATCTCTTAAAGTTGGACCACTGCAGTTTCTTTTCACAAGACTTACACACCGCCTTACACCAACAAGCTGTTGACGTTCTTCACATTCTTGTGGGAAAACTAGAGTAATGAGCTTTTTTTTTTAAATATTCAAAACGTTTTTTAAAGAAATAAATAAAATGGAAGTGTTACATATCTTTGTTGACTGAGGCATGCTATGTTTAGAATCCAGTCATGTAGGATTTTTTGGCTTTTGTGGTAAAAATGAGACCCAGATCCTGCCAAAATGAAACAGACCCCTGTCGAATCCTCTGGTCACCACTGACAGATCTGCAGATATTTATGTATTTATTTAATTATTTAGGAGAATGAAATTACAGCAGTAGGAATTTGGGTCTGTCGTGCGTGCGTGTTTTGGTTGGACGCGGTCCCCTCCCCTGCCGCCGGAGCCGAGGCTCGTGGGCCGCCCAGCATGCCTGCGTCAGCCATGCGCCTCTCAGAAGCGAGCAGACAGAACCCTTGGGGAAGAGAAACTACTGTTGCTCGGAAAGAATTCCAATTCAATCTGTGAGTTCTTTGCTTATCAAGCAATCTAAGACTCACAGGGAGGAAACAGCATCCGAGAGTCCGAAAACAAAAAGAGGGAGGAACACGAATGTGTGGTGTTAATGGCCATCAGCTCTGTTGAATGTGTGGTTTTAATGGTCATCAGCTCTGTTGAATGTGTGGTGTTAATGGCCATCAGCTCTGTTGAATGTGTGGTTTTAATGGTCATCAGCTCTGTTGAATGTGTGGTTTTAATGGTCATCAGCTCTGTTGAATGTGTGGTGTTAATGGTCATCAGCTCTGTTGAATGTGTGGTTTTAATGTTCATCAGCTCTGTTGAATGTGTGGTTTTAATGGTCATCAGCTCTGTTGAATGTGTGGTGTTAATGGTCATCAGCTCTGTTGAATGTGTGGTTTTAATGGTCATCAGCTCTCTTGAACGTGAGGATTTAATGGTCATCAGCCCTCTTGAACGTGAGGATTTAATGGTCATCAGCTCTGTTGAATGTGTGGATTTAATGGTCATCAGCTCTGTTGAATGTGTGGTGTTAATGGTCATCAGCTCTGTTGAATGTGTGGTGTTAATGGTCATCAGCTCTGTTGAATGTGTGGTTTTAATGGTCATCAGCTCTGTTGAATGTGTGGTGTTAATGGTCATCAGCTCTCTTGAACGTGAGGATTTAATGGTCATCAGCTCTCTTGAACGTGAGGATTTAATGGTCATCAGCTCTCTTGAATGTGTGGTTTTAATGGTCATCAGCTCTCTTGAATGTGTGGTTTTAATGGTCATCAGCTCTGTTGAATGTGTGGTGTTAATGGTCATCAGCTCTGTTGAATGTGTGATTTTAATGTTCATCAGCTCTGTTGAATGTGTGGTTTTAATGGTCATCAGCTCTGTTGAATGTGTGGTGTTAATGGTCATCAGCTTTCTTGAACGTGAGGATTTAATGGTCATCAGCTCTCTTGAACGTGAGGATTTAATGGTCATCAGCTCTCTTGAATGTGTGGTTTTAATGGTCATCAGCTCTCTTGAATGTGTGGTTTTAATGGTCATCAGCTCTGTTGAATGTGTGGTTTTTATGGTCATCAGCTCTCTTGAACGTGAGGTTTTAATGGTTATCAGCTCTCTTGAATGTGTGGTGTTAATGGGCATCAGCTCTCTTGAACGTGTGGTGTTAATGGGCATCAGCTCTCTTGAACGTGAGGATTTAATGGTCATCAACTCTCTTGAACGTGAGGATTTAATGGTCATCAGCTCTCTTGAATGTGTGGTTTTAATGGTCATCAGCTCGCACTGCTGCTCCTCTTCTGTTGTATCCATCACTTTTACATTTTCAACAAAACAAAACGCAGGATGCCCTGCTGTTCTCGCTTACCAGCCAGCCACAGTTGTTTTATTTTAAAGCAACTCAAACAGCTTCCAGCGCTCTGCATAAAGTGAATGCTGGCCATCTCGACAGGCTCTTTTGTCCCGCCCCCCAAGCTCTGTGGTTGGCTTTCGAGTATAGCTTGAAGCTGGCCCTTCCTGCTGCTCGTCAGCAAACACAGGCTTCTTCCAGATTTACATTTGGTCACAAAAGCAAACAATCTCCTGTCCAAGCACTAATAATGGCAACCTGCTCTTCTTAGAAAGAAGCCAGTACAAATCCAGCTCAAAGAGACATTTGTGCCTTTTATTTTTGTTTATTTCATTTTTTCTGAGTTATTATTTTCAACAGACATGTCTTCAGTTTCGAGGACATAAATTATAGCATGTTTGTCTGGTCTGGTTTGCTCTTTCTTGGCATGGCTGTCATATGTGCAAGCCAAAAATAAGAGTCATACTAAAAACGCTGCCCACTTTATACCCACCATCAGGGATGTGGCAATGTTCTTTTTACCACTCAGAGTTATTTATATGTCATATGCCTCTGCACATAGTGTGTTTTATTTATATGGCGCCTCGTGAGTCATTGTATATGAAAAATTTTGAAAGACAATGTGAAAGTAATCTTCTAAAAGCATTTGTAAGTGATGCTTAAAATCATCAAAGTGGTGCACACATTTGAATTGTGCGCTCGTGAGTGTGTGTGTGAGAGAGAGAGAGAGGGTGTGTGTGTGTGTTCTATCTCTGCTTTCCCTCTTTTATTTATTTCCTGAAATAGTGTTATAGTGATTGTTTTATTAAGCAGTGTTATCATGTAATTATTTTTCTCTATGGCAGTCAGTTGTGCACCCTGCACTTTTGCAGTTCTGCACCAGTCATTGTTATCAATAATAACAATTTTGCTTATGTACAAGTACTCTGTATCATTGATCCAAAGTACATTGTGCTTTACACTTTGAGGTAGAGTATATGTGGTACCTGACCCACTGATGTAGTCCACTACATTTGAGCGTGCTCCAAGTTAACATATCTCTGGGTCAGGCAGGACTGCATTCACACCGATAACAGCTGAGATCCAGGTCTCAGCCGTCCTCTTCAAACAGTAGAAATGTCAACATCTAGCACTGGATCCTCGAAGCTTTTAGCATATTTTTTGATGTTTGAGGGGCCACTTACGTCTTACCTTTGATTGGCAAGACAGAGAAAAAAAAACATTTCAAACGATGAGGCATTTGTCATCCCCAGCAACCACTTTGTTACTACAACATGAGCCAGTGATTTGTAGCTGTCTTGGGTGCGAGTGGCAGGAGAAGGCTGGAATGCTGTTAGAATGGCCATCAAACTTGGGAAGGCTGTCCCAGCTGGAGGAGCATGGCACAGCTGCTCCAGGATCCTGGGGGCGTGGTCACGCACCGGCCTGTTTGCCCCACCCAGCCCACTGCGTTGCCCCATCCCATAAAATGGATTGCCCCTTAAGGACGATTCCAATCAGGGGTCAGAACCTCAGGACGTTTAAGATTCTTGTTAAAGAATTAAATGCATGGTTTCCTGGACCCCTTTGTTGCGTGATTAAGTTCCACTTGGGCAGAACGTCTTGAATCTTGTGTGAAGTTCAGGCTTGCACGGTTAATAAGTGGTCAAGTTTGTGTGGGTCTAAACAGTGACCTGTCGGGGGGATTAAAGATGGTTTGTTAAATGAAACAAAAACACTTGAACCTGCACCTCTAAATTATTCATAGATTACTGGATGCATTATATTTATATTCTTATTAAAAGCATGTTAAGACTCTTTAAAAATGATTCTATTTTTTTCCATTCTCTCCTAAAGCCAAAATAAATGTGTTGTATTGTCTGTAGATTTAAAAGGAACTGCAGCGTTCATTCTGTATAGATATGTTTCAGAAGCCTTCAGCTCATTCCATTCTCTTCTGTCTGTCTGTTTTTCTATTAGCTCACGCCTCAGACTAAACATTTTACAAACGCGGCCAGCTCTAGTCACTGGGGTTCAGATTAACACATTCTCTCGCTCTCTCACTGTCCTTCTCACTCATGCGTGCTCTCTCTCTCTCTCTCTCTTTCTCTCTCTTCCCCCCCCCTTGCTGAAAAACAAATTTCCAGCATCCCTCCAGCGTGTTTTTTCCGTACGACATAAATATGAAGAACAAACAAATGTTCCGACTGAGGGGAGGGGATGGGGACCAGGAGCTGGGTTTCTAACATGGAAAAGCGAAGGTGAACTCAATCAGCCCTGCCTGGGGGCCGCCGTATGTGAGGTAGTCTGTTTGTTCCACCTCGGCCGTCCTGGCCTCTGGCGCTTGGCTCATTCCCTCTCGTGTCCTGAGAGACCAGGTGAGCCATTTGCTGCTGGTTAGATCAGAGGCGTAGTGGAAACAGTGGGGCGGGCACTGGGCACGCTCCATGCACCTCGCCTGTGACCTCAGCGCCGGGGCTGTCGGCTCGGGGCGAGTTGCACTGCTGCATTAATGTCGCCAGACGCCGGCGTCAACAGAGCTGCCCAGCCGGGTCTGGCTCTCCTCGCGAGGCGTGTGCACAGGGCCCAGTGTTTGCCTTCCAGGCCCCGCGTAGAGGAGCAGAGAAGATGTGATGTTCAAGTGTCACCTCCTTGACACATACCGAGCCGCCGAGAGAGAGCGGACCACGGTGGAGCCAGAGCTGAAGGTCTGGCTGGGTGGTTCATGGCTGCTGCTTCTCAGTATCCGTTTATTCGTTAAATATTTAAAAAGTTGACGCGTGGAGGTTGCATGGTTCTAGGTCTGATAAGACAGGCTGCCGCTCATTTGTGCAAAATCAAAATACCACATCCTGACAAGCTAGCTCCTTTGTTTACCATCTGGCCCAGTCTTATTGTCTGCTGCATTCCTGACGCAGAAATTGGTCGTCTCCTGAAATCAGTTTTCTCCGTCTGTTTTCCACTGCCTCTCATCTGGGTTTGAAATGGCCCACCATAGGACACTGCTGACGTTCTTGAGCAGCAGTGATCAGCAGCATTTGTCATTTAGTCCAACCACTAAAGCAGTAGGGAGTTGCTTTTCCCATTTAAGACCCTCTACCCAGAGCTCTCATTTCCATGAACTCTGATTCAGCTTCAAGGCTTCACCGAAGAGTCCAGCATCGTTTTTACTGTCTTTTTTTTTTTTTTTTTTTTAAGAAAGAGCATTGTGTTATTTTGGAATTGGACAAGGAGCTTTTTGGCTGTGCTGAGTCAGGCCTCCCCCGCATCCATCCCTGGATGCTAACTGGCTCCACCAATCAGGAGAGAGCTGCCTTTCTGTTTAATCACTGATGAAAGGGCCTTGATCTCAGGGTGCTGTGTACCTCCTGAATATTCACACAGTTGATGGGCTTTTCCACACAAAAAAACCTATGCTATAGGTAGGCAGATTGCTTGGACTTGGACAGCCATAAGTTTTGGCTCTCGCACTGGTGAGGGTCTTTAGATTTAGACTTAGATTTAAAGTTTAGCAACAACAAAGGGATTCTTCACAGTGTGTGTTTTCCTTCTTTCATTCAAATCCTCATTGACTTTTAAATGCTGTATCCTGAATGGACCTTTTTTGTGTGTTGAAATGGCTGTTGATGTCATCCATTAACAAGAAAAATTGGAGGGCAATCATCACAGGGAGGAATTTTGCACCAAAACAAACCAAAGGAACAATTCTAAGAGCAACAATCCACTGAAAGCATTCACAAAAATACACAAATTACTGGACGCAAAGGCTTCCAAAATGAAGTAAAAATAAAATCAGCTAACTAGGGGGAAAAAGCAGAGACAGTTTCTTCTTTCTATCTACCAATCTATCGATTGGTTTTTATGCTTAATGTTTTGCTTGCAGATTTTGTTGTTTGGTTTAATCCTTGCCACACTAAATGAACTCCTGAGCATTTCCCCACCTCCCTTTGAGCTTGTCCATGCTGAAATATCCTCCTACTTTCATCTCACAGGTGAGAGCAAGCCAGCTAACGAGGCCATGGCGGAGTACCTCGAGGGCCGCAAGAAGTACGACGAGTTGAGGACACAGAAGCTCAAGAAGGGCTCGAGTCGAGAGGCCCAGGTGAGCAGAGATCAGTGGGTAGATCTGGTCTGCTTTTGACAGCCGAATCCTCGACTGGTTGCCAGTCTGAGACTAGGTCACCCCCCCCTCTCGTGTGACAGTAGAAGTAGCCTTAGTTTGGGCTTGGAAGATGGTGCTGTACCTCAAATGCAATGGGGCAATTGGTGCATGTATTTAGTTTTACATGTGCCATAGAGAATTATTTAATGTCTCACAGTTCTGGTCACTGCTAGGCTAGTTTAATGGCTGAGTAAATTCTGGATTCGGCTGGACTACAGCTGAACCAGTTTGGTCACTATCTGATAAATCCAACCCTTAGTGCTGTCCCTGTCGGTCTCCTTGGAAGCGCTGATGGGTGAAATACCAAAATGATTTCTTTGTTTGAAGACACTAGCACTTCTGGAAAGCTTCAAGACCAAGCTGTCATCAGCCATCTCAGAAGCCCCCGACACCCCCGAGAATGTGGAGGAACTGGACGAGGACGACGATAAAGGATGGTGAGAAACACTTCCACTTTTATCTTTCCTTCCCCGTTACTAACTTAAGAACACGCCTTTAATAACTAACATTCTTTGGGTGAACCTTTGAAATTCTGTACCTAATATTTATTGTTAAATACAATAAATTAAACAGGTACATCGCAGCACGCTGCACACTACTGAGATTTAATGCGTTAATAAATTTGCAGTTGCCTGCAATCAGATGTGTATTCATGCCTGATGGATTTCGCCCGCTACGTCTACATGGCCACTGTGGAATTGTAAGATCCTGTTTATTTGGACTACTACTGCAAAATCGCCTTCATTCCATGTCGATCTGCATCCGGCTGAGCAGTGCGTCTGGAGCGCTGGACCCTTTCCCTCCAGCACTAACTCCTGGGTGTCCCGCGCCGAGGCGTTCGCGAGCCTCTCTGCTGATGCATTCTTGTGCATCGACCCTGGAACGCGGGAGCCCATCACGGCCTCTGGTGTCCTCTGTGATGCACACTCGTAATGTTCCACAGGAAACTGCTCTGTCTGATGACTTAAGGAGCAGTGGATGCACCCCTGCTGTGGAGAGAGCCTGCGTCTGCATCGTAGTGAACACTTCTCATTGGTCCTTCTTACCTTCATTCTTTTTTGACTTCCTTCTGTCTCAAAAACAGGCGGACACACACACACACACACACTCACGTGTGCAGAGAGACACCAACACACCTTGTCACATGTGCAGAGAGAGAGAGAGACACACACATATACACACACACACACACACACACGCAAGTACCCAGCTGCTGGTCACAGACGCATTCTGGTCCGGCTGGCACAGCACTAATGATCTTCCTCGCTGTTTGTTTTCATAGTATCACCCACTACTGGGGAGAGTAGGGTGGGGGTGAGGGAGGGTTTTGGGTGGGGGGGTTGGGCCCAGGAGGGTTCTGGGGTGAGGTAGTGAGCCCCCCCATCCTCCATCCACAGCAAAATAATTACTGTATCAAAGCAATGGGAGGACAGTAAATCACACTCAATCACATATTCACACTCGCACTCACACATACTAGCATGCGCACGTACGCACGCACGCACACACACGCACACGAGCAGACACACTTGCATTCACATATACACGCACTCACACGTACACACACACTCGCACTCGCACTTGCATACACGCTCGCTGAGCAAATATTGAGTCTGCTGGGTCTCATTTCACACTTGGTTGAATATTAAGACTAAATAGCGCATAGTTCTTGATGTGTTTTAGACGTGCTCCGATGTGAGGGCGTCGTGTTCCACTGAGAGGGGGTCGGAAGGAAAATCTGCCTAAATGCTGCATTAACCTGTTCTCAGATCAGCTAGATCCTGGTTGGAAAGGGCTAGATTGTGGTGCATATCAGTTTTTCATTTTTCTAGTCATAACCTGCTGATGTTAATAAATGACATAACACTACCTGTGTAAGACCAGGCAGTTCGAGGTTCGCGTGTTTTCTCTGAGTACTTGTGGGCTGTGTATGCTGTACATATCTGCCCACTGAAATCCACAGTGCTGTGAGATTTTTGAGAAGTCAGCGCTACTTTATGGAAAAATTATTTTGCCCATGTACATATTGATGCCCTGCAGTGTCAAATATGTATTTTTTCAGTTTGATGAGCCCCCCGTGCTGTCTTGCAAATGGACGTTTTTGAGAACCACTGATTTATTTCCAGTGCGGTGCTGAGAGCCTTGCTTCTAGCAGACCCCTCCTGGGACGTCCGGGTGATTACGGGAAGCAGGCTGGCAAATCGCTCGCTTTGGCAGTCACAGTTAAAACATATAGCTTTAGTGGTCAGAACGGCTGGCTCTTTTTTTACACCTCTTGCGTAAACTATATGCCTGATCCATAGATACAGTCCATTGAACGTCTTGGGTATTTTTTTCCAGTGGAAGTATCTGCAGTAGCTTTGGGCTTAGGGTTTTGAATTGAAGTCCATTTGTGCCTGTAGAGTAATGGCTTCTGATGTGCTGTTAGGAAGGAGCCTGCAGTTGGAATTCCTTTTTTAAAACAGTGCATTGCTGTCACATTTTTACTTGAATTAGTTTTGCTTTTACCAAACCCTTCTTATTTAACCAGGTGAGTCCTTTGCCAACTGCTATCTTATTTTCAAGACATCTGGTCCTGAGCAGACCATTAACTGAGTGAATCATTTTAAGCCAGTGTGAGAGATCCTTGGCACCACTATGATTTACACCTCGTTCACTGACTACATAAATGTGATGCGCACCTGACATGGTCTCTCTCTCCTATCTATCTGTCTGTCTGTCTGTCTGTCTGTCTGTCTGTCTGTCTGTCTGTCTGTCTGTGTCTGTCTGTCTGTCTGTCTGTCTGTCTGTCTGTCTGTCTGTCTGTCTGTCTGTCTGTCTGTCTGTCTGTCTGTCTGTCTGTCTGTCTGTCTGTCTGTCTGTCTGTCTGTCTGTCTCAGTTGCTTCAACACCTCAAACCTCTGCCTAAAATATACTCCTGCTTTCAAACCTGCATGTGTGTGCGTTGGCAAGGCCAAAACAAAAGGAGTGTCCCAGTGCACATTTTAGATTCACCAAACCTGCGCTTTCTCTCAGCTCCTTCTTCGTGCTGGTAGGCTTGCATTGTGGTCTCAGGGCCCCCACCCTCCGCGGCTGCTCCGCCTTTGGGGTGGTGCACGCCCTGGCTGTGGAGCCTGATCTGGGCTGGAGGGCAGTGGAGACAGGGGCCCCCTGGAGCAGTGCAGGAAAAGCAGGCAAGGGAAGTCTGTACCACTCTCTGAACGCTTGCTGCACCCCAGGAACGGAACACGGGTCACAACAGGTCAGACGCTGGAAGTCAAGTCTGGGCCAGAAGTGTAAACTATTCCATGTGTGTGTGTATCTACACATCTTCCCAGCACCCTGCCCCCCCGACCGGCCCCCCGGCCCCTCCCACACCTCCTGCCTCTACGGCCTCCCCGCCTTGCTTTTTTTTTTTTTTTTTTTTTTTTTTAAACAAAAGCATAAGACAAATAAATCCAGGAACAGGCTTCTGAGAGACTGCATCGTGGCTGAGGCCAGGGACGAAGGTCAGCACAGTCTACGCCTGCCAAGGAACAGCCGTGACACTCTCGATGAGCTTTCATGACATTCTAGAACAGCCATCATGTTCTAGAATGTAATGACGTTCTAGAACAACCATGACATTTTAGAACAGCCGTGACGTACTAGATGAGCTGTCATGATGTTCTAGATGAGCTGTCACAGCCCCGGCACATGTCAAATGAACAGGAGAGTACTGCACATGCTATGTAAGCATGCATTTCAGAACTGTGAACGCTCCATAACAACCCATGTGCAAGGCCAAAGCTTGCATATATTTGCAGATGTGCTTATATAGGGCTGTTTTTTGGCTGTTTCCAGGGGGTTCTGTGATTGCTCAAAAAGAGCTGTATGGTAGATTATTCACCAATGAGAGAGAGGCTTCTGCTTCTTGTGTTTTTATTAATGTGGACAACCAGGCAGAATTTCAAAATCCTCCTGCAGCTGCTTTGGTAGCCAAGGCACTATGGTATATAGGCACTAGGGTTTATGTACCAGGGTATAGGCACTGTATTATGTGACATGGTTTTACCTCTTTTTGTTGAAATATAACGTGTGAAACTAGTGCATCCAGCCCACAACTGTTTGGTTGGGGGTGCTGCATCTCTACTTGTTTCTTTAAAGGGAAGAATCGCCAAGACGGCACAGACGGTTCTCCTTAAACCGGGATGGCACAGACGGTTCTCCTTAAATCTCTTTGCCTTTTTTCACCTAAAGACGTCATTACAGGGAGCTAAGCTGCTGTCTCCGTCTGTTTCAGCTCTTTTACACATCAAGATTAAATCTAGGTCTTTTTGTCAACAGGTGTCACCCTTTAAAGTCACTTCCTGATTTTTCCTTTTCACTGCAAGAGGCAGACATTTGCACATATCAGTCCAGGTAATGGCAGACATGTGATGGGAGACTAACATGGCGTGGAAGTGGTGTGGGATGAGAGTAGCGTGGCATGGGAATTGTGTGAGATGGGAGACTAGCGTGGCGTGGAAGTGGTGTGGGATGAGAGTAGCGTGGCATGGGAATTGTGTGAGATGGGAGACTAGCGTGGCGTGGAAGTGGTGTGGGATGAGAGTAGCGTGGCATGGGAATTGTGTGAGATGGGAGACTAGCGTGGCGTGGAAGTGGTGTGGGATGAGAGTAGCGTGGCATGGGAATTGTGTGAGATGGGAGACTAGCGTGGCGTGGAAGTGGTGTGGGATGGGAGACTAGCGTGGCTACCAGAGAGGACCCAGGGCTCTTGTCTTCCCTCTGAATGACGTCTGTCTCTTTTCACCAGACGCTTGGCATATGCACAAAGGAATTTCACATGTTCACCAAATACACTTGTACTTACAATACCATTTCCAGTTTGGTTAATAATTGTAATTGATCCTGAATAAATAAGAATCTTCTTCAGTGTTTGTGTATTTGTTGTTGGTGGTGTGTTCCTTACGGTGTACACAGTCCGCTGCACCCACATTTAACTTGTGATCATTCTATATGATGTCAGAAGTTTAACTATGGCGGAGTGCATAATGGCCTTACTTTAAGAGTCACAGTAGAGATGTACAGACGTCACAGTAATGATATCCAGAGAGCTTGCTTAAACTGTAACTTTGTAAACTGAGGCATTGCCACAGGTGAATGTACAGAGAGAACTGTATGGTGGGGTGGAAATAGGGCAAACATGCAAAGGAAATGCTATCGTGAGCGCACATGTACAGGAAATGGTATGCACATGTACAGGAAATGGTATAGCTTAATATGTTTCTTGGCGGCACAGGAAAGTTTAGAACATGCATGTATAATATCTGCTGCTGATGGGGAAGGAATTTGTAAATAGGAACTTTAGAATGAAACTTGAGTGACCATTGTCAGAAATGTATATTGAGAGAGGAATTCTTTTTTTTTTTTTAAAGCCTTCAGTATTTATTTAATTTGTAACACATATGTCTGCAGTGTGCCAGTGACATGCTGGCCTGGATCAACTACCCAGGGTGACTTTGCATGGCTAGGTGGTGGTTGATCATGATGATGCTGATGATGTTTTCCTTTGGTAACCATGTGACCATCCCTGGTCTTTGTTTTTTGCATTGTGTGTTAATGTACTTCAGGGAGGTATTTGTGGTGCATTTCTCTCAACCAGAAGACCTGTGAATCTGCAGTGGCTCTTTATTTCTGGTTCCTGCTTGGAAGAATGTAAAACTCATTTTTTCTGTGACTGCAATGTCCTCTTGGTTGTGGAATGCAGACCTGTGAATAAGCGTGGGTTATCTGGGAAATGAAAGACAGATGAGCATCTGCAGTCTGACGGAGGCTCTGCTTTTGGGTGCATCCTGATGCCTGCAGAAGAGGCCTTGGAACTGACTGCTACTCTGCTTTCCTGAACACCTACAGCCTAAAGAGTCAAGACATAACATTTTTTTTTGGTAATTTCTTTATACCTAGATGTGAGGATACATTCTCTCTTTCGGGTACCAATGTACCATGGCCCCTCAATAGGTCTGCCAAGTCTGTATGGAAGCTAAAAGCACTCAGTTCCAGACCTGGAAAAGTATGGAAATTCATAAAATATGCTGGAAAAGTATGGATTTTCTGTTGTCAAAGGCATATATACTCAGGATGGTAACATTCTAAATCATATTTGTAATCATACACGTTCTAAATCATATTTGTAATCATACATATTCTTTTGTTCTCTGCACTAAGGCAGTCTCCCTAATGCATATCCCATTACATGTTTTCTCCTTTCCAGGGTACAGTTAATGACCTTTATAAATAGCAAGCAAAGTGAACATAGAAAGTCTGGAACGTTAAAAAAGCAATCTGGAAAAAGTCGAGAAAAGGTCCGGGAAAAAAAACGGGCAAGAATCCTCTCTACCAATGTATATAAGTTTCAACTGTAGATTTGTCGAGAAGTAAAATATGAAGGATAGCAAATATTAAATGATAATGTTAGTGAGTCCTAATCTTTTATTTGTTACTTCCATCACTCATGGCAGAAGCAGCAAGTATTGTGGAGTTTTGTGCTTGAAGGTCGGTTCCAGACTGCTTTAGAGGGGAGAAACCCCACACTCATAAGCCAAAGCCTAGGGATTCAGCTGGCTGCTTGCACCAGGCTGCTACTCTGTTAAACCGTGTTCCCTTGTCATCCCTCCACTTTAGGATGGCCCACGTTCTGCAGTTTGACGAACAAACCAGAAAGGTGAAGGACGCCAACATGCAGGATGAAGACACATTTGAGATCTATGACCCTCGCAACCCTGTCAACAAGCGCAGGCGTGAGGAGAGCAAGAAACTCTTGAAGGAAAAGAAGGTGAGGAGGTGAGATCAAGACTGGTGCGTCTGCTCCTCCAACCCTGTGCCTCCCTCAGCAGAGCCAGCAGAGCTCCTTGGAGGCAGAGCAAACGGAGGACGCTTGTAGATGGCCTTTCTTCAGGGAATAATGTATAGTACAACAGAAATATCAACCTGAAATATCCAGCTATCATCGCAACATGAGAATTTGAATCACTAGCAGGGGCAGGGCAGCAGGGGTGAGGCATTGGAACAGGAGGTTTGTTTTTTTTTTTTTTTTTCGCCTTGTACATGGTAATTGTATTGTGAAGCACTGCAAAAAATGATGTTTAATAACTATGCCACTGAAAACTGGTTAGTCTAAACTGTCCAAGTATAAGGCGGTGACGCGGCACAGCTGTTGGTGCGTGGACATCTGGACAGACTTTAGCATCTTAGATGCTGAGTGGCAGGATGGTGAGAGATATAAACCAGTCAAAAGAATTTATGGCTGCTCATAACTGGCAGTGATTAAATGAAAAAAAAATGTATTAAAGCAGAATTCTCAAAACCTTTCTTAACATGTCTTATTTGTATTGCACATTTTAGTGTTTCAGCATCAGAATGCAGACGATATTGGACAAAAATAAACTGAGAAACAATCAAGATTTTTCTAAAGACAGAATACATGATAGAATTTATGTTAATGAGAATTTGGTTAACATGGAGAGCACATCAGACCTCGATGATGACTCACTGATGGCCTGAATGATTGAATTCCTTGAACTATGGTGAGGATTTGAGGAAGAGCAAGGCTAGGCTGTGTAGCTTCACCAAGCTTGACAGTGTGTTGTCACCTTACCACATTGCACACCGCTGCCATTACTATAAAAAGAAGCCTAAGATCTCTACAAAACTGCAAAAGAAATAGCTATTAAAGTTGCATCCTCTTGGTCGCCATCTGCCTGAGACCTGTTAAATGAAGCGACCCGAGGCTCAAGGTTCAACCTGCCTGCCGTCTGACTTGCTGAAGTGACATCAGATGCATGTCTGTGGTGAAACCAGACACAGTTCTGTTTACGGAGGTCTCTCGGTGTCCTCTTTCAGCTGTGGACCCAGACCTTCAGGGCTGTGAGCTGTGCTTGGGTTACATAGCCACATACCTCTTGCCAGTTAGGAACAAAGCCCTCCATTAGCCACAAAAACAGACTCTAAAGCGTTCCCTTCGTTTTTAATCAGCCGCCTGCTTTGTTAGTGGGGCCTAGCGGGTCTCCTAACGATGCCGGCCCAGATGCGGTTTGGGCTAAATGATGTACCACGACTACGTGTGACCAGGAGCGCAGCTTGGCTAGCACACGGCTCTTTACTGCTCCCACGGGACTACGCTTAAATTTTCATATGGAACAGGAAGGAGAGTTAATGTTACACCACGAGAGCCCCAGAGCCAGGGTTGCTGCAAATTCAAACCAGGTGAGATGCACCCGCTCCAGCTTAGCTACTGCCGACTCTGCTCTCGCTATTCCCCCTCAGCCACAGGGGTGCTGTTGGCGGATCTTGGGGGTCTACAGCTTCAGCGTGTTATTACTGAGTTTACATACCCGGGCCAATTACTTTAAATACGTGAATATTGACTGTGGTGTGGTGTGGAGTGGGAGGGGCGGATGTGTTTGCGCTAATCTATTTCAGATCGGGGGCGTGGCCTGAGGGACGTGACTGTGAGGGCTTTTATTTCCCGTGCTCATTTTGTAGTCGAGGCAAAGCTACTAATGTAATTTCTAGTGCTGCTGTTTTGTTTAAATATTGAATAAAGAAATACAATTGTGAATGAGGGTGTTCGCTGTATTATTAGCAGAAAATGATGACCGACAGGGACTCATGAGCATAAACAAAGGACGAGTTTCATGTAACCTGAAGTACAGGGTGAGTAGTTCTGAAGATTGAATGACCGGGTAAGGGAAGTGCAGTAGCATTTGCTCCAAAAAACCTAAGATGGTACTCAGGTTCTGCAGGGCCTGGCTGGACTTCACATTAAGATGGAGCAGAACCCACAGCTGTGGAAACCTTCGTCAACTGGGTTTGATTTGTCCTGATACATAGAATAAATGCAGCTTTCTATTAAACTGTGTTTGTTAACACATTTGAACACATCTAGTATGGTTGAACAGTGTTCAGTTGTGGCCAATTTTTAAGATTAGCATAAATTTTGGTTTTCACAATGTTTGCTGCTACACTTTTTATGTTGATGATTTGCATTAACTCTAGATTGTGAGGAGTGATCAAATGAATTTGCAATTAATTGCAAAGTCATTCTTTGCCATGAAAATTAACTTAATCACAAAGGTTACTGTATTTCAGCCCTGTCACTAAATCATTTAAGTGATCTTCTAGTTAGTTGAGGAGAAAGTGTTAATGAGGACAAGGCAGCTGATATCACTCTGTCATGCTGATTAGAAGAGCAGACTGGATGCTTTAAAAGGTTGGTGGTACTTGCAGTTTTCTTCTGTTAACCATGGTTACCTCCAAAGAAACATGTGCAGTCATTATTGCATTGCATCGCATCAAAAAGGCTTCATAGGTAAGGACACTGCTGCTTGTAAGAGCACCTAAATCAACCATTTATTGAATCATCAAGAACTTGAAGGAGAGAGATTCAATTGCGTGAAGAATGCTTCAGGGTACCCCAGAGAAAGTCAAGCGCCAGGACCGTCTCCTAAAGAGGATGCAGCTATGGGATCGGGTAACCACCAGTGCAGAGCTTGCTCAGAAGACAGGTGTGAGTGTATCTGCATGCACAATGATGCAATGGCTTGGTGTCAAGAAGGGCAGCAAAGAAGCCACTTCTCTCCAAAAAAAACATCCAAGGACAGACTGATATTCTGCGGGAAGTATAGGGCTTATACAGCAGAGGACTGAGGTTGTTATTTTCTTTGATGAAGCACACTTCAGACTGTTTGGGACATCGGTCCGGAGAAGAAAAGGTGAGTGCTACCATGTGTCCTGTGTCATGCCAACAGTGAGGCATCCTGAGACCATTCATGTGTGGGGTTGCTTCTCATCCAAGAGAGTGGGTTTGTTCAAATGTTTGCTTAAGAACACGGTCATGAATAAGGAATGGTATCAAAACATCCTCCAAGAGCAACTTCTCCCAACGTTCCAAAAGCAATTTGGTGAAGAACAATGCTTTTCCCAGCATAATGGAGCACCATGTCACAAGGCAAAAGTGATGACCAAGTGGCTCAGTGAACAAAACATTGAAATTTGGGGTCCATAGCCAGGAAACTCCCCAGATCTCAATCCCATTGAGAACCTGTGGTCAAGCCTCAAAAAGAGGGTGGACAAACAAAAACACAGAAACTGTGATCAACTCCAAGCACTGATTAGGCAAGAATGGGCTGCCATCAGTCAAGATTTTGCCCAGAAGCTGATATCCAGCATGCCAAGCTAAATTGCAGAAGTCTTAAAAAAGAAGGGTCAACACTGTAAATATTAAGTCTTTGCTTAAACTGGATGTATTGGTCAATAAAACGTTAAAAAACGTATGAAATGCTTATAATTGTACACTATACCATAGTGTACCATAAATATCTGACAAAAGGATCTAAAAAGCAAAACGGAGGCAGTAAACTTTATGAAAACCAAAATTTGTCAGTTTCAAAACTTTTGGCCATGACTATAGACAAAATACTATATTGTAATTACTTCAGTTGTGATGTCTTGTAGCCTACTGGGTATTCCATGAGTGTGATATGATTAAAGATTAGCTTGCTTTATTTTTTACCAAAATTGTTTGTTTTCTGGATTACTAAAACACCACAGAACACCCATCTGAGATCATTTAGGATGCAAAATGTGAAACATGATTTGTTTTGCATATTTCAATGATATAAGATAAATACGTAAGTAGTGACTGAAATCAATTAGCATAACATTGTGTCTTCTGCTAGCATTTTGTGTGAAGGTTTTAATAGCTGTGTGACTGAAAAAGGCCTAATTTGATTTTGGAAGAACAAAAAGACCTACAAAGATCACGTGTGCACCCATTGTTCTGGAATGGTACTACTCTTGTGAAGTTCAAGGTGGGAGAAGACAAGACGATGCCACTCCTGTTAGGCAGCACACTGCTAACATTTAACATTCTCACTGTCACCAAGGTAACAAATACCCATCAATACTGCTGGTCACACAACCACAGGAAATTAAATGGACCGGTAATGGCATTATCTCACTCACTAACCACTATCATCCCCTGTCCTAAAAATCATATTGCTACATATTGTGATTGTGATATGCCTTGCGATTTATTTAAAGTATTAAATATAGAGCATTAACACCAATTTTGAAATTGGTTAGGATTTTAATTGCACATTAATAAAAATGTTAAGTAGCGTTATTTGTAAGAGGGCTCATTTGTAAAATGGTAGCCATCTGCAATATTAGTACTTCAAAGTCCAGTATTGTGTTTATGATTACTAGTGATATATTGTCCACCCCTAATTTAGACAATATTGAAACAAGAGAACACTTAAAATGTAACTTGTTTCATTTTAAAAATGAGAAATGTCATAAAATGTGAAAAACTTAAGTAATTTATGTTTCAGCTCTCTAGTCAGACTTCACAATATCAAACGATCAAGCTTCATCATGATCTGACGATGTTTTGCTCCTCCTCTAATAAATGCTGTTTGGCATGTGAGCCCTGCCTCTTAGCATCTCTGGAGCTGTGTGTGATTGCTCTGGATCGGGGGGGAGAGGGTGTGGAAGAAGAGCCAGCCGATGGAAGACATGTTGAGTGAGGCATGAGGCATGTGGCTGACCCCAAACACCACGCCGTAGAAAAGCCCTGGTTCATCAAACTCATCTCTTCACACTCAGCACTGACCTGTTGCCATGCAGCCCTTCTCAATCCGAGCCCGTTGTTATGAAACAGGAAAAAAACCCAAAAAACGTTAGGGATGGAGAAAAAGGGAGCGCTAACAGAAACACACCGTGTTCCTCACGCTTCCGTGGCAGTTTGAAAGATCCGCTTATGTTAATTGAAGAGTAGGATGAACAGGCGCGGTCAGTCAAACTCTGCTGACAGTAATGATATTTCCCAGAGTCATCCAGGGTGTCATTCACATTCCTTGTTCAAACTCAAAACAGGGAGGCTGATACGACTTTCAATTCAGACACATGATTCCGTCACTCAGTTATAAGAGCCACTTGACATAAGGCTTGAGAAGCTTCCTAAGCATGACACAGGTTGTGGGCAGCGTGGCTCAACCTTAGCTGACCTCCTGCATCAGGATGGAGCGCCCTCATTGTGCTGGGAGCTGCTGCAACCTGCGCAGTCGCAACTCAAAATGCTGTAGCTCCGTACCATAGCTATCTCTCTGTTCTTCTGTCTGTACTCCATACCAAAGAACCTCTCCGTTATTCTATCTGTAGATCCGTACCAAAGCTATTTTTCCGTTCTTCTGTCTGTAGTTCCATATCAAAGTGGTCTCCCCATTGTTCTGTCTGTATGTTTGCCCTAAGATCCTTGGAGCAAGAGAAAGGCATTCTCAGTCAGAAATTCCGGGTCGGGTTATAACAGTGTAGCAACAATGCTGTTTGAATAAACCCTTTGTCACGCTACACTTACTCTGTTCTCACTTAACAAAACTTGGACCTTAACAGCTCTGATTGTAGCTTCAGTGAATAGAGGACAGCCTCTAAAGCAGGTCAGCATGCATTTAGCAAGGTTGACCCATATAAGTGTTCTCAAGTGAAACTTCAAAGTTGACCCATATAAGCGGCCTCCAGTGAAACCTCAAGGTTGACCCATATAAGCGTCCTCCAGTGAAACCTCAAGGTTGACCCATATAAGCGACCTCCAGTGAAACCTCAAGGTTGACCCATATAAGTGTCCTCCAGTGAAACCTCAAGGTTGACCCATATAAGTGTCCTCCAGTGAAACCTCAAGGTTGACCCATATAAGCGTCCTCCAGTGAAACCTCAAGGTTGACCCATATAAGCGACCTCCAGTGAAACCTCAAGGTTGACCCATATAAGCGACCTCCAGTGAAACCTCAAGGTTGACCCATATAAGCGACCTCCAGATTTCACCTCCTTCCTCTCCTCCACCCTCTACTCCCGCTGTTGAGAAGTTGAGGAGGCAGCTGTTGGCCTTTTTCCACATTGAAAACACATTGTCCCAGAGGGCCTGTGCCACTTGTCCAAATCAAAGATGTGTCTGCCGTGGAGACATCCAGCTGCCATGGAGACGGAGACATCCAGCTGGCACTTCATTAGGGACGTGATGCTGGCGGGGGAGCAAGAGAAGACGCAACATGATACTGCACATCAGTACATGTTCGAAGGGGGTACTGGAGCACTTACAAAAACGCATTCATTTCTCCTGTGCTTGCCAGCTTTTTTGGATCCATGCTAGACTGCACATGAAAACCTTGGTACCAAAGGAATCGGGTGAGACTGATCTGGAATGAATAGCATTTCCCCAAATTTTTAAGGCATCGAAAGGAACCAGTCAAAACAATAAATTAAGCCCAAGCCTACAACCAAGGTTAAACTTTAAAAAGGAAACCTCAAAAATATTTTACCTCGGACCAAGCAAACTTTTTGCATTAAATTACACTCTGGATGGATGTTATCTAACCTTGCAGTTGGAGACTGTAATAATATTTCCATTTAAGGTCTGCCTGAATGTATTCCATACTAAGGGAGACACATCAGGAAAAGTGCTGTCAGAGAAAATATGTACATTTGTGAAAACAGCGCAAGGCTGTGTGTGTCACTCTAAATGAGTTCTTAATTAATCATAGGCGTCAGCTCTGAAATATGTGTATTTCATGGTCAAACTCTCTTAAGATTCCACTCACCACTGACTCACAGTCCTAGTAACACCCAAATAAACTATGGTAGCTCTCTGTCAATAATTAATCATCAGTATTATCTGGAAACCACAGGCTTTGGGTTGACCTCCCTGATCATCATAATATTATTATGGGCTGATATATTCATTTAAAATGCGAGGGCTGCTAAAAGTTTGAGCACTCTGTGCATTTGGAGATTGAACAGACAGTTTTATTGGGCCTTCTTTTTTTTTAAACCCATGAATTGAGTTGTGGAGGAAGGGCACTTTCTGCAAGCAGTATGAGTGTTTCTGACTCACACAGAGAAAGCTGCGCAGACGTCCACGTCTGCTTCTCATTTTCGTCCTCGGGAGAAAAACACGTCTGTTCGCTTCCTCGGAGAGAAATGTTTGAAGCGGATTCAAATTAATTAGCATTTCATCTCGTGACACTTATGTCCAGGCTTTTGCGGAGGATACGGATGGCTATGAGTGGATGGGTGTCGGCACTGGGACAGCGACCTGGCTGCACCCCCGGGAGACTCCAGCTGATTTGTGGGCTACTGGATGAAGGGTGTGGGCATGTCAAGAAGTAGACAGTCAGTCCCGAGCACGTCTGCTGGTGATGGTACTCGGGAAACTCAGGAAGAATCCGTGGAGACCAAGAACCTTAGATTAATCCATGCATTGTTTTGTCATAGCGACAACAGTGATTGTGTGTGATTGTGCTAAATAAAGAGGTCTGATACATTGTTACATGAATAAACATTTTTTCTTCAAATGAGGAAAATGGTGTATATCCTAAAAAACATGATTTTCTGTACTTAAAAAAAAAGTCAGCTCTGACTAAGAGATTCCTCGTAGACTTTTAACTAATTGAATGTCTATCAGATTTCATAATCACCTGGCCCAGACCAAGGAATCAGAGCCTTACAGACATCGGGCTGGCTGCTTAGGATCATAGCTCCTCACATCTTGGTCTTCTAAAAGGATGAGCATGTTTAGGTCTTCTCTAAGCTGTGTTTCCCTCATCATCTCATCACTATCCAAACATTTAACATTATATTGCCTAACATGGCATTTTTAGCAAGTGCAATGGTGTGAAATTCTAGATATCTGGCAGAACAGCGGTTGTATGTGAAGGTCATACACCAACTTGTCTGTAATAGAGGTGCTCTGTAGGGAAAGGTTGTTTAGGGCATTTCTACTTTTTGAATGACTCAGATGTGTAACTTTCTTTAGAAACTCTTAGAGTATAACATTGTTGAGTGCATCATGCTTGTGTTTCTCAGAGGGCTAAGGTTTCACTGTTGACTGTTAACACTTATCTACACATTTGTTTCCATTCTCTGAACTACAAATAACCTTTGTAACTTTAGTACCCTGCAGATATCCTAGGAGTTAAAGCACTGCTCTGTTTAGTATTTTCCTTGTTCCGACTCACTGGATTCTGCTCATCGTGGGTTTGATCTTTAGTTTGAGATTGATGTTAGAGCAGGAACAATACTAAATTATTAGTACCGTTGCTGTGGAGGAACTGGAGTTTAAGAACTGGAGTTTGACAACTCTGTACTGCAACCCTTTTTGTGCCCCATTAAGCATTTTATATTGTAGAACCTGTTTTACGTACAAGTTACCACACTGTAGTAATAAAAAAAAAAAAAAAAGAATGGTGGCGAATCAAAGATTTTTTCTCACTGGATGGAGGGAAGCATTTCTGAGATCCTGTTATTGTTATATTAATCTGAAAAACTGATTAAGCCATTTAGGCTTTAGTGAAACATGCTGTTCTTTTCTCTTTTACTGTGCAGTTGGCGAACAGTGGGGGGTTGTGGGTGGGGAGGCTCTGAACATACCACCGATGAAGGGAGAACAGACAGTGTCAATCAGTGATGAGTTCGCCAGAATCTGGACCGGCCAACAACTTTAGTTACTGTGTATTTTATTTCCATATTTACACCCACATGACAGTCCTTCACTTCCAACCTACACCCTTGGAATAGTTCAGCCAAAATGTTTTCCAGGCTAAAGAAGAAACTCAAACTCCTTGAATCGTTGCCTTAGTCACTAATGTGACAATCAGAATATTTATCTCCAGTTTTATGTTGTTAAAAGGTAATTCCTAGAACTTATAAATGTAACAGGCTTAGTCTTTACTGTATACTGCATAGCTCTTTTATAACATGGAATGCGCTTGTGCACGCATGAGAAAGAATTGCAGAATTATAATTTATGTAATATTACATAATTATATAAGTAATTATAATTATATTAATATAATTTTGCATCATTATATAGATATATAATATTACATACTTGTATAAGTAATTTATATAATATTACATAATTCTATAATTAATTTATTATAGGAATTTCATTTATTATAGGAATTATTTTATATGGCGATTTGAGAGTGCCATCATGACTCCTAACTCTGTCCCTGTGTCCTGTCAAGGGGAGAGTGCCCTCACGCCTCCTGACTCTGACTCTGTCTTAGCATTCATGTGGGTTTTCTTCCTCTGCAATGACCAGTTGCCTCCCCACTAAGTGATTGGCTATCGATTCACCGAGTGCCTAATCTACTTATCCTCCAAGATATGAATGAAAGAAATACCTGAAGTTGGCATGCTGGTACTGTGGAAAGTATTTGAGTATAAAAGCTCAGCTTTAATTGTGCTGTGCAAGGTTGACCCCATTCCCATAATGGTTTTGGAGTAGTTTATATTAATATTACGTCTGTCATGTGGTCCCTGTAAAATGACTTTTCAGTATTGAGTTTGTTGCCAGTACAGTACACTTTGCTACCAGTTTTCAGTTGGTCAGTTTACAGAACAGGAAGACTGTTAAGATCATCATGATGGAAGTGGTACACAGCACCCTGCACCAGTACTTATAGATTTTGTGCAGTAGCAAGACAGAAATAAGATATGTTTTCAGGAATAGTGGCCTGTACCTTTGCTATCATTCAAGCTCTGCTTCAATAAATCTATGAAGCTAGTTAAATCCATCTATAAAGCTACAACAGGTCACTGATTCAAGTAAAAGAAATTTAACAAGTGACCTTAGTCTTTCGTCTCACTCAGACTTGTGATCTTATTATTTCATCTTACTCAGAATGGTGCCTTATGGGACTGTGCTGTAGGAAAAGGACTGGGAGCTGAATCCAGCAGGTGCCTGCGGATTAATTTAGGAGATAGCAGGTCCTGGTGCCATGACGTCCATCCCTAGATTGGCATTCCTTTCTATCATATTTTTGTGTGGCCACTTTATGTCTCCAGAAACACCCTCTGGACCCTGCCTGAAAACACGCAAGAACACTTTGAGAATGCTCCAAGAACGCTCCTAAAATGCTCAGAGAATGCTCAGAGCACTTGGGGGCAGCAGGCTGCATGGCACTCTGCTGTGATTGGACAACTTGGGCAGCATTTTTTTATGTCTACTGGTAGAGATGCTTGTCATTACAGTTAATCCTCACACCTCCAGATATGCGATGCTGTGGACTCCAGGCAATCTCTTTATTTTTTCACTGCTGCCGCAGGGTGTTCTAGAGTTTAAGGCAGAGGCCTGTGTCTCTACAAGCATGCAGATGCCACTCTGGAACCGGCTGTCTGCCTGTGTCATTTCAGAGAAGCAGACCAGAGCTGGACCTGCGGTGCCAGCGATCAAAACCAGCCTCACGGGTCTTATCTGGAAAGGACACGCTTAGCCCAGCCAGGATCCACTGAAGTACACCCTGTATGTGTTCCCTGGCGTTTGCCTGTGGACATTCTTGCATGTGAGGCTTGGGGTTTGTGGAGGTAACCCAAATGTTTGCAGAGGGGTTCTCGTGAATTTCCTCAACCGATGTGTGACCTGAAAACTCACATAAAATCCAATACAGGTGTTAATTGTCATCCTGCGCACTTTCTTTTACAATACACAAACCGAAGTTGCTATTACTTTTTGTGAAGATCTTCTTTAAAGAGGAGGGTTCTTTTAGCTGAGTAGTGGCTCTGGTACTCATCTTATCAAAACCATGTCTGATATACTTAAGTGGTGTTGGCTTGTTAACATCTGTGCCTGGAAAGCCCTCTATTGCACTCTCCAAACACATACGACACACCACGCCACAAGATCAATTACACCAAACTGTCAACAGTGTCAGTAAATTATAATAAAAAACTAATACGAAAAATCCTGTTCAATATGATTCACATGCACTAGAAAAAGTCCTTCAACAACCATCTTTGAGTGTTCACAGAACGAGGTGGTTTATCTGGCCAAATGAGATATCGCTTCATGAAATTCCATGTAATGCCATACTATAGTAAAGTGTTAATTCCAGCACTGATACTCATCAGCATCACTTATTGTTAGCTTTGAAATGCTTAGAGTTGTGATGTTCACACAGGAAACACCAGGTGTTAGGGTGCACTAGGCCAGATAACTAACGCATGGTTGACGGTCTGTGGCTCAGCGTGTTAACTGACAGATTGCAGCAACCCACACAAGGGTGTAGTTCTGTTACTGTAGTTCTCATAGTGCTGAGAATTAATCAAACGTTGCTCTGGGAATGATAGCGCTTGCCAGTGTACCATTGCAAGCCACACTATGCCACAGAGGAGAATACATGCCAACCTCAAGGCTTTCAGAGCCTTGTCTGTGTTACTTGAGGGTCTTCCTGTTATGATTCTCGTGCAGGCTTCATTTGGGTCACTTTGGTAAGGGTTTGCTGTCTGGTCTTGATGCATTGTGAGATGTGTTTGAGTTTCAGAAAGCAGGAGAAAAAGAAGTGCCTTCTATTGAAAGTGCCATGCACCCTCACTGAATCAAGGTTTCCAGTGGGCTTTCTTGAGTTTATAATCCCAAACTTTGTGTATTTGCGGTTGCTGTTTTTTCCTCAGAGAACCTTCCCTGAGGGCTTCATTATTGTTCTCTCTAAACTCCTGACTGCCAGTCTATTGGCATCTGATCTTTACAAAAATCAGAGATGGAGGATTAAGGCAGTCCACGTATCCCAGAATTCCTCCGCACGTTGACTTGCACTCACCCGTGCTCCAGTATACACACATTTTTCCCTCCTTCTTCAGCCTTTGAGATAAACATAATTTCGAAAAACATGAGTGTTGTTTGCCAGGGGCAGGCCTTTGATCACTGCTGCTCCCTGTGACACCATCCGTACAGCAGGACCACGTGTCCCACCGCGGCCCAAAACGGTGCCACCACGGACGCGGCTTTGTCACGTGAGCAGAGTCACCCTAAAAGTGCTGCGCGTGCAGATAGAGCTGGAGGCGGTTTACAAATGTGAGCCGAGGACAGCGAACGCGTCCACGTCTGTTTACAGAGCCGTAGCGTAAACAGCGGTATCACGACTTTCATTTTTGTGTGACTCTTCGCAAAACACAGGAAGACATAGTCAAGCCAATTATGCATTACATTTCATTACTTCTTCGGACATCTGAGTGTGTGCCTGTAGTTTACAGAGAGATGAAGCGTGGAGTCGCTTCGAGCCGAGCGCCTTAGCGATCGCTCTTTGGCTTTACGAAGCAGACATGTAAACAGAGGAATCCTAGCTGACAGTTGGAGGCCAGCTGCTGAGGAACTGTGAACCCTCTCACCTTCCATCTGCTTCCCTCTCTGTCTTTGCCTCCCCTCGCTCGCGCTTGCTTTTTCTTTCACTTTCTTGTTTTCCCCGTCTGTTCCTCATAAATTCCTCTCCTCCCCCATTGTTCTCTCTCTCTCTCTCTCTCTCTCTCTCTCTCTGCGTTCGTTGTGTGCGGTTCAGAAGCTCGGCCAGACGCTCAGGTATTCTAAACTGGTATCTTTAGACAAAACACGTCCGACGGCGTGACTGTAATCCAAGGTTCCTCATTAGAATTTTGGTTCCCTGTTAACGTGGGCCAAGTGGGGTAGATTGTGTTTATTTTGAATAAATTAACCTGGAGTCGGAGCACAAGCTGTGATTGGGAGCGCTCCTAATCAAGCCTGCATGCGGGTAAACACTCGTTCTGACTTATGACATCCAAAACAAATGTTTAAGCTGAATTTATAAGAAAACCATTCATGACATTCATCTGTATTTACAAATGATTGTGATAAATGCTAACCACCGTTAGTTTTCCTACGAGGTTCACTGTAGGTTTAAAAGGTTGCGCTGGGCCTCACCAGGCTGGATGGGCCTCTGTTTTCTCCTACAATAAAGTATGGTTCTGTATCAGTTTTAGGTACCGCAGACTCTGGACAGAACATCCTCTTTTAGACGGACTCTTTAAATTCGTTTTATTCAGGATCCATTACATACTGTACGATTCACCAATAATAGTGTACAAGCCAAAGGAATGAGACTGTTAAGGTTACCGTGGGAGTATCTTTTTTTCCATTTTCTTTTTGCTTACCATCTGAAACTATTAATCTATTTTTTTCTTAGGACTGTCCTTCTGTGTCAATACATCATCTTATCAGCACATGCACCCACACATTCAAACACTCTTGAGAAACAAACAAAAAAAGTTTGCAGACATACTTTGAAAGGGCAACTGGGTAGCAAAGAAGGCCCATTCACATACTGCTCAGAACAAAAGTAACTGCTAATGGGAAACATTTCACTGCATTTTTTCCACCATGTTAAAGTTCATTTTCCATGCTGTGAAAATATGTATGACAAGTGACACAAGGAAATAAATTAGCATATAATTTACAATTGGAAAACAAATTAGTAACAGTGTACCAACACTAACATTGAATATAAAATCTAAGCAACTAATCAGCAAAAATGCAAAACGATTCTGTAGGTACAGGTTAAGCAATGTGACATTCACAGACACGGGTTCACAGCCATCGGCACCTGTTTCATTGGTGTGTCCTGTTTGGTATCTGTTTCATTGGTGTGTCCTGTTGGGAATCTGTTTCATTGATGTGTCCTGTTGGGAATCTGTTTCATTGGTGTGTCCTGTTGGGAATCTTGTGTATAGCCTTTCTGGCCCAAAACCTGTAAACTTGTTATTCAACCTCAGAAATGCTATGTTGTGTTGGGATATTCACTTAATAGTCATTTAAGTCCCTTTTTAAACATTTCATAACAAAGACACAGCTGATCACCATTGTGTGGGTGGCTGTGGTTTAGTAGCAGCAAAAAGTATGATGGTTTGATGATAGAAACGGCTGGAGACTGGAGACAGCTGTGTTCTGGAGTGATTAGCCAGTTACTTCTTCGCCCCACAGCCAAGGAGTCGCGTTAGGGCAGTCGATACCTCCCAGGCGTGCAGATCCCTTTGATCTAAGAAAGTGTGGTGTACAGTGTGTGGGACACTTCTGAATATGGAGCACACACTGAATGTCAGTGAAGGCCACGTAACCAGCTCACAGTGGGAGATACAAAAACAAAAATGAAAAACAAAGGAGCGGGTTTGACCAGAAAACGAACCAACCAACTCCAAACGAGAGCACCACGCCAGCCGGGCGACTGGGGCCTCCCACTCGAGCAGGTGAGCGGGAGTACGGCAAAACAAACAGCCCTCCGCCGGAGGAAGAAAAGCACCATTGAGCATGGAGGGCTGCGCGGAGTGTGTTTACAGAGCAGGCTGGGAGCAGGTGAGGGAGGAAGAGGGAGGGAGGGGGGGCGTCCGGAGGTTGTCCGGATGTGCGTGCCCTGACCTGCACCCGCGCACTGGTGCTTTACTCAGCCCGTGGAAGGGAAGACTCCACGCCCCCCAGGCAGGCCGTCCACGTGCCGACACAATCCTCCACACTGACAACTTGGGGTGAGAGAGAACTTCTGGATGGTTCTTGGTACAAATTAATTTATGTAACATTTTGCCTCATCACAGCACACAGAGTGCCCTAGGTCAGATACACAGCAGTCAGACCCAAGGAACTGGAACGTTTTGGACAGTACAATGAGATAACAGTGAATATTGTTCATAATATCCATAGCAGTTTTAATATTCTGAAAAGAAAAAAAAAAATCGCTCAAATAAAAACACAAATGGATACATTGTTTGTTTTTCACATGCGAGTTGCTTATATTGGAAGTTGTGGATGGGTGCACAGGCCTCCTTTGCTTTCTAATGTGATTTTCAGGCCTTTTTCCAAGTGTCACAAACAATGGTTGAATTCTTTGGCCTGTGATCATGTCACTCAGCCAGCCAAACAGGTGGCTTGCAAGGCATCTGGAATCTCCAGCTCAAGCCGATTTCCCCTGCAACGACCGCAACTCCCAGCAGAGCACAGAAGCCGTGGTCCCCACCGGCCAGCCACCAAACCTCACTCGACTTCTCTGCTGCCGTGAGGGATGCAGTTGAGAAGATTATTACCAGTCCATCCATTTCACTATACCAGAAATCCACTCAAATTTAGGACGCATTAGACTGGACCCGTGGTGAGTTCATTTGGAAATCTGTCAGCATATAAATTGGTGTGACATCAATTTGTTGGGGATAGGAATAGTAATTAGGCTGAACTGCAGGTGGCAGACAAAAGACCAGAAACACCACACAAAAAACTCACAATTACTAAAGGAGCTACACCTGTGACTCAAAACGTCAATGCCAGTTAGCTGTGTATGCCAGCCTTAGAAGAGGTATAATATTAGCTGTATATGCCAGCTTTATAAGAGGTATAATATTCAGCACTTTGACTTTTAAAAAACCAGAAGGCAACTAACAGTTTAAAAACATCCAATGTACAAAGATTCACAACCTTCTTCCCACAGCGAGCGTGTTGCCAGCGGCTACACGTGGTGGTGGATCCGGAATTGTCTGGGCAGCTAACTCGTGAGAGTCATCAGGTCCAGTGATGGCTCTTCATGATCATAAGACCATTTTCAGCACCTGGTGCATGCTGGGGTGTCCCCATACACACGGATCACAGTGGCCAAAGGACCTTTCCCAGTTACCACGCCCCTCATCCAGTCTGTACTGTACGTACATGTGTACCACCTTCATGCCACATTCCCAAATATCCAGAATGTTTTCTTCTTTAGAATTCCTCCCTCCAGTAGTGTAAGGATGACTAAGGCTGTACTGAAGGCAAGGGTTGGTCCTACTCCTTATAAGGTACTTGGTATTCATACTTAATATTTATATATAAATATATTGTTAGCATTCATATTTAATATTTATATATAAATATACTGTTAGTTATTCCTGTTGTTTTTTGTCCATCCCCTGTATCTGCACAGTTTAAAGTCCAGAATGTACACACATTTTCTTTGATGGATAAAATTTGGAGCAAAATGTGTATTTGTTTACACACTACTGCAGTGGAGCCAATACGTGTGTGCGTGCGTGTGTGTGTGTGTGTGTGTGTGTCTGTGTGTGTGAGAGAGATGAGAGAAACTTCTTGTCTTGGCTTTGTGTTTACATTGGTATTGTGAACCTATTCTCAACTGTGCCTACTCTGCAAATGATGTGTCCAGCACTTTGGATTACAACAGACAGACAGACATCAATAACAACAATAATAATTTCAACAACAAAAATTATTATTATAATAAAATAACAATAATGATCATATGGAGTTCCCACTTCACAGAAGTGAAAATAAAACAAAATGTGTCAGCATGAGACTGACCAGTGGTATGGGTTCCACAGGGCTGAAAAGGCAGGCGTGTGTGCGTGTGTGTGTGTGTGTGTGTGTGTGTGTAGGAGAGGGAGGGAGTACTCTTCTCCTGCCCATATCTCCTGTCCACATCTGCAGCGTGTTGCCCTCGTCTCTGCTGCTCTCCACTCCTGCTTTCGCTCTCGCAGTGAGATCAGTGTCCTTGGCAAGTCTTGCAGCACATCTGTCTGAAGTAGGCACGGCTGCAGAACTTGAACTTCAGCACCAGTGGGCAATATGCCACTTTGTTTACATCTTTGCACTCTGGGGGAGGAAAGAACGAGGGAGAAAACAGATGAGTGAATAAAGTGGTCAAAACTTGCATACGATCGTGGAAAAAAGTAGGAACATACGAGGCTCTTCTGCGCTCCCCTGCAGCGTGAAGAGTAGATGTTGTGGATGATAGGCAGGGCTCTGTGCCGGCGCACGACGTACAGAGCCCAGAGGCTGCTGGGTCTGCCTTCAGTCTGCCCGGTACCCACCACCCAGACATTCAATACCTCTCACTCTCTTCTCAATCACAACTGCTCACTGTGTCACGGTCTTTCTCTTGCTCTCTCACTCCATCGATCTTACTCGATGTCAAATTTATTTATAGGGTGATTTTTACATCCATTGTCACAAAGTAGCCTGACACGTCCGAATCCAAGGCCCCAGTGAACAAGTCAAGGGTGATAGTGGCAAGAAAAAATAACTCCCTAGAGCACGAGGAAGAAACCTTGAGAGGAACCAAGGAGGGGCCCATCCTCCTCTGGTCCTCCTGCTCACTCTGTTCCTGTCTTCCTCTGACTCCCACTGTCTCCCTGTTTATGGAGTTGAAATGAGACATAACTGCATTTTAACATTTTCCTTTCCCTGTTAGAACACTTCAAGAACATGTACAGCATTTCAGAGGAGGGGCAGGGGGGTTTGAGGAGGGGAGGCTCATACTGGGGTTCCGAGCCCTGCCAATGGCACTGCTTTCTCATGACGAGGCGGGACGGAACGATTCAGCTGAATATGACCCCTCCATGAGTCAACCCATTTTAGTCATTTACCCTCTTAAACTTTTAAAAAGACTGGGTGCTTCTCTTGCATGTTGGGGTTTGCTGTACTTTTAAACATTGGAGGGGAGAAAGAGAGAGAGGTAGAGACAGAGAGACAGACCCCTGCCTGATTCACAGCCTGGGATGGCTGCCATCAGCATAGTAAAGCGATGCAGGCCTTAACTGCCTTATCACGGTGAGAGTGTCTTCCCTTATTAGGCTCCTTAAATAGCTGGAGGGGAGCAGAAGGAAAGCAGACATTCCGTCACTGCTGTCTGTTAAGGCAAGATAATCCCGTTAGGGTCCATTTGGACCGGCTGATCCAGTGCGTTCTCCCAGTACAGGAAATCTCAGTACCTATCCGTCTTGGGGAAGTTGAGATGTGGTCAGCTTCTTTCACTGGGACTCCAGACTGGCCTTAATGAAGGGAGCTAAGGTTTCACAGTTAACTTTCCCAACTGACCTAGGTGATTATTTTGGAAAAATAGTATGGAGTATATAGAAACTTATTCAAGTACAGATTCATTGCTGAAAGATAAACCTGAATGCTCTTTTTCTAGGGAAAGCTGTCAAACATGCTGATATAGTTATAGAGCACATTTCACTGGGAATCTGAGAGCACCCAATCACAATTGGCAATGCTGTCATTGGTGGGAGACTCACCGTCACCGTGGGAACTGGGCGTGGAATCACACTTGCTCTCACACTGCTGCATGTTGTTGGGGCGCAGGGTGTGAGGGCACTCGTTGGACACCTGCCCTGTGTACGACAGGCACTGCACTGTCCTGAGTTGCTGCCCCAGACCACACTGTGCTGAACACTGGACACAGACACAAGCCTTATGACATTTACAGCATTTAGCTTTAGGACTTTTTTTATCCAAAACAACTTACAATTCTGACTGGGCCTTGCTCAGGGGCCCAACAGCAGCAACTTGACAGTGGTGGGGCTTGAACCAGCAACCTTCTGGTTACAAGTCAAGTACCTTAACAAGTAGTTCAGCGTTTGGCATGAGAGTTTGATCTGCTTACCTGATTCAACCTTAAAGTTATCCTATTGCAAACATACTCTATTATTGACGCTGTGCTAACCGGGCATTGTAGTCTGCAGGTGGTGGACTATTTGTCCAACTAGGAGCTGGTTTTATCTCATTTTAATTAACAAGCTGAACACCATCCCACTACTCTGTAACTGGGCCTTTTGACTGGGTCAGGCTGAATGAGACCAGACCGGAGAAACAACAGGTTCAAAATGACAAGCAACAACTGGACCCTGAGCTACAGGTGGTATATCAGTGTAATAGTTTAAATGGATATTGGATTGCTGTCAGCTGGTGCATATTAGAGAGATGTTTTTGGTGGCTGGGGGGTGGGGCATCTGAAGTTAACGACTTTCGGTTTTCCAGTAGTCTCCTTACAGCGTGATCCAATGGAAAAAAAACACACACAAAAAAAAAAACCAGTCTGCTTATCTACCCAGCACAATACACAAACGTATCTCATCACTCGCTCAGTAGGACAGTGCACTGTGCTTCAGAAACTGACGTTCAGTGATGGGCTCGAGGAAGCGCATGCATACGTGCGGGGGAGTGAGGAAACCCTTGGCATGGACTTGCCTCATATACATTTTCAGCAGAGCAGAGGTCACCTTATCCAAACGAAAGGGACCTGAGCCAGGCAGTTTGTCCCAACAGAGGTCGTAGGTCAGTGCCTGCCTTAAGTGCGATCTGAACTGGTGACCTTTCAGCCCACAGATCTCAACAATCCTGCTGGCTTACCTGGTGCTCTTTTACAAGAAGGATGGTACAGCTAAGAGTACAGCTTAAACATTAACCTTCTAAACTTCCACGGGTTTGTCATTTATTGTTGCGGTTACTCTGCAGATTTCCTTTGCCATATTTTGATCTTCCAATATTTGGTTCCAGTCTACTTTGGATGATCACTTTGAATACTTTCAAACTATTTGCAAAAAAGGGGACTACTGATGTGTGATGGGACTTAAGTTTTTTTAGCTTAACCGCCAAGCTCACAGCGTTCGTGTGGCGCTTTGGAACATGTCCTGGACTGTGGAGAGATGGAGTCGCGGGGATAATCTCGGCCTGCTATCTTTTGTCTCCTTTTCAAAACATGTTCTTGGCATTGACAGAGCAGCCTTGTCTGCAGCGGAGATAAACTTCAAACAACATGGAAGATATTATTACCACTTCCACACTTTTGGCCTGCTCAGCCATCTCTCGTTCAGAAGCATGCGCGTCACAGGCTCCCCGGGGTCTCCAGTTTATCATCAGAGTGTAAATTCTGCAGACTCTTGCCTAAAACACATGCTCATTTATGTGTTAAACTGAAACAGCCCTTAGTCTGTCTGCATCCTCTCGAAAGATGTACGAGACCAAAAACCCCTTATCTAGAGATGTTAAGCTGTTATTACGCAGCAATAAAGCATCACTAGTATTTCCCCATTTGTGTTGCTAAAACCTTACAAGCCTTTAGATAATGAAGCAAATGCAATTTTTAAGATTGTTGGGGGGGGGGGGGGGGGTTTCTTCATTTTTGCTTTCATCCTACTGTAGAGATGCTTGATTTCCACACCAAGATGTCTCTGCTTAGATCACACTGTGGTGGCAGTAGTATGTGAGGGTAAAGGTCACACATGCACTGTGTCACACTTCATCTCCCTGAGACCCCAGACAAATCAGCTGAGCAGCACCTCAGCACCCTTGGCAAAGTGCAGTAGCCATTTGACCTGCTGAATGTACATGTCCAATCAGTACATCACCAGTGAAAACACAGCAGCCAGACAGCATGGGTCAAAATGTGGCAAACTGTCTTTTACAGATGGGGAACAAGTAAGCAAAATGGATGAAATTAAAGGCAGTTCCACCTGGCCCCACTCCCCAGGGATCCAGCGTGGCGGTGGGCAGCGAACCAGGCTGCAGCGGATCCGCACTGGGGGCTTGTTATGGTCCGAGCAGAGAGCTGGCGGGAACGTTTTGGTCAAGTCGCTGCTCTTGCACAAAACGATGCGGTGTTTGAAGCCAGGGCCACACTTCGGAGTACACTGGAGCAGAGACACAAAAAACAGGCCATGTTTTATTTTACGTGAGTTTGCGTGATTCAACAGTCTGTAGGGAGTATAATTTAGGGTTGTCAGCCCGAAAGCACTGTGCCAGAGTCACTGCTTGATACAGTTTAATGTTTGTAGAGTTCGTAATGTTTCCTAATGAGCTGGCCAGATTATTATCATGAATTAAATTAGGTGTCTTAGTACAAGGTAAAATCTGCACTGTGTATAGCCAAGTTCCCCCAAAGCATTTCAGCGCTTATAATAATAATAAGAATCTTGATCATTAATCTTATAATGACATTTTAAATGGAGTTTGAAATCCCTGGTGGAGTTTATTAGTTAAAAGGTTAATCAGACGTGACTGCTCTCACCTCGGACCAATCCAGTGTCACCCACTGTGGCGGGCACGACTGATTGTTGCAGGATTCGCGTTCGATTGGCCGATGGGTCAGGCAGTGGCTGTCGTCTAGGTTCTCCTCCTCTGCAGAGCCGATTTTGCGGATACAGAGAACGACGCGTGTGCGTGTGCCCCCATCGCATGTCTTGCTGCATTCCGACCAGTCGCCGATAAACCATCTGGACCAAAAATACACACCTGCTGTACTTGTGCATTTTGTTTTTATTTATTTGTTTTTGTCTGCAAGGGAATAACACACACCAAACTTTTCTATTCTTCAAATGTTACAGTTCTGTATGTTACTAGATTCTATCAGATTATAAGAAATAGTTTACTTAGACTGCATACAGACAAATAATTTTCCTAGTTAATTGTTTCCTTTGATAACACTGCACTGCGACACAGACTGGCCATCAGACATACGAAACAAGTCCAAATCAAAGCACGGCAAATTAATCATTAAACTTCATCATTAGCTGAGAGGATTTTAGAAAGACACGTCACAAAAACAATAAACTCTATGCCCTGTGGAGGGGCACAGGAAATGGGGAATAGGCTTTAGATGCTATTATTAGAGAAGGAGTTTAGAGAATAGGCTTAAGATTGCGTTAGAGTGCCCGTCTGCTAGTTCACTCGTACCCCCACTGGCATTCCCTTTCTCCCTCGTTTCCAGCTGCACGTAGTTGCCCCAAAGGCCTGAAGTCGGCCGCGGCCTGAACAGTAGAGCCTGACGCCAGGCATGCGAACATAAACAGACGCGGGTAAGTGCGGGTGTCCCAGCTAGGCTAACGAAGCTAACCAGGATACCACTTCTCCAGTCTACTACTAGCTAATGTCCGCTCATTCGAAAACAAGCTAGACGAATTCAGACTCAGTGATGCAGGCCCGATTAACTGGCTCGGGAATTCACCACGGTCATTGTCGTATTCGTGTTCATTCCTCCACAAAGCGATGCCAAGCAAGCAGTATCGCAGTCCGTAAGCCAAGCTCATCATCGCAGGGGATTTCAGTCAGAATAATCGCAGGTCAGTTCTCTCCAAGGGATCCAAGCAATCCCAGATTTCAAGAGCAAAGCCAGTAATTCAGTGACTGCAGATGCCTCTTTTCCTGCTGAACTACCCACGCATCTACCCACGCTTTGAGACCACCTCGGGCTCAGCCAGCTGCCACTCTCCTGCTCCTTCACAGAGTAGCCTATACTCACACTGACTAGAGATGAGGTGAGAGGATCACTGATGAGATCCTCAAAGCAGAAGGCAACGGGCCAGATGGCATCCCGGGTTGGGGCCAGCTGGCTGCCACCTTCACAAACATCTACAATCTTTCCTTGACAGTTCACTGTTCCTGACTGCTTTTAAACCACAAGCAACACCCCAGACCTTAAGAAACTCATCATCTTATACATGAACGACTACCACCCCATCACTCTTACAACCATAATGATGAAGTGCTTCAAGAGGCTGAACTCAGCCCACATTAAGAGCAGACTTCCTAGCACCTTGGACCCCTTCAGTTTGCCTGCCACGCCAACAGATCTACCGATGATGCAGTCTCCATGGCAATGCACACTCCACTGAAACACCTGGACAAAACAAACACATATGTCAATGCTGTTTGTCAACTTTAGCCCTGCCTTCAATACCATCATCCCCTCTATACTGGTCTCTAAATAAACACCATTGGACTAAGCCATACATTATGCAGCGGGATTCTGGACTTTCAGACCGCAGTCTGTTTGGATGGGCGACCATCTCTCTGCCTCCTTCACACTCAGCACTGGATGTCCTGACTGTGTGCTTTTGCCCATGCTATACACTCTCCGCAGGTATGACTGCACACAACTATAAATGGCAACATCGCCAACAGTGATGAAGGACTGTACAGGGAGGAAGTGGAACTCCTCACAGAGTGGTGCATTGCCAACACCCTCTCAGAAAAACCAAGGAGCTGACTGTTGACTTCAGGAGGAGGAGATGAGTACACACGCCACTGAGCATTGAGGGGACAATGATGGAAAAGGTGAGCAGCTTCAAGTTCGAGTATCCACACAGCCAAGGATCTCAGTTGGTCACTCAACACCTCTCGTGTTGCTAAAAAGCCAAATAGAAGCTACACTTCCTCTAAAGGCCAAGCAGTGACATCCTGACCGGCTGCATCATGGTCTAATATGGCAGCACCTCTGCTACTGAATACAAGGCTCTGCAGAGGGTGGTGAACACTGCCCAGCACAGCAGCACTCCTGCTGAACGCAACTCCCTGCAGAGGGTGGTGAACACTGCCCAGCACAGCAACACTCCTGCTGAACGCAACTCCCTGCAGAGGGTGGTGAACACTGCCCAGCACAGCAGCTAAATATAAGGCTCCGCAGAGGGTGGTGAACACTGCCCAGAACCTCACCAAAGCTGCTCTCCCACCCCTTTAAGACATCTACAACAAGAGATGCCTAAGGAAAGCCAGCAACATCTCCACAGACCCCACACATCCCAGCCACTTCCTGTTCCAACCCCTACTATCCTGAAAGAGATACCGGAACGTCAGAGCCAGAACAACCAGACTAAAGAACAGTTTCTACCCATCACATCAGTCATATCGAGAAGAACATGAACATTCACCACAGGACATCGCAGATCTACCCTGACCCATCCTCTTCATCCAGCATGTCCCACTGAGCTCATGCCCAATGTGCATGAATGCATATCACATTATACCCATTACTCTTGAACGGACATTGCACTTTACCCAGTACTTGAATATTGCCAGCGCTCACTACAGGCGGAATACACTTTGATATGAAATTTCTGATGCCATTACTTCACTACTACACATTTGCACACCTGACCTGGCCGACCCCTGCGTACTGTTCACCCGTACTTTATACACAAATCCAGTCGCCCGTGTCTGCATAATCACTGATGCCATAGTCTGCACTCTAAGCATGCCTCTGCGCATACTCTGTAACTATCAGCCACACACCTACTGTCATACAACTGCACTGGAGAATAGCTTGACAGTAATTCGTAATACTGTACAGCCCTGTATTGCTATAATGACAATAAAGTTTAACTGAATTGAAGTCCACTGACAAAAACAGCACAACAAAAACCCAACTGAGCCGAGTTGAACTGAACCCTCCGTGCTTGGTGCCATCAGACTTACTCAGGAGGGCACGGTTCCATGTTACAGGACCGGTGGTTCTCCGGGGGCTTGCTGTCAGGATCGCAGTAGCTGCTCTGGACCACCGAGTTGTCATCAAGCCTCTTGCAAACCAGTTCCTGTTTCTGAGTACCTGCGGACAGATAGCATGACATCACTTCCCGGGTGGGTGGGTTCAGCCGCTGGGCAGCCCTTCCTCTCTGCACCTGCCTCTAGGTGTGCGAGTGTCTCAGTTTTAAGGGAGTGTCTTGATAAATGACTTTACAGAGAAGCCCTTCTGTCCTTTGGCTCCTAATAGTGAAAAGAGTTAGCAAGGAGCAACCGCACGTCCGCTGTGCAGTGTGTGCTTTGCACTAGAAGGTGTGTAGTGGCCCAGGGGTTATGGGGTGGTGCTTGAGTTAAGCCAGGCTCATGCCAAGCCTGCAAGGCTGGCTGGCCTGCAAGGCCATCATGTGACACGGGTCTTCCTGCCCTGCTGCTAGAGCCATCTGGAATTTGTGTTTATTTCGGTCTAGATGTTTTTATTAAAATTTCAACATGTTCCAAACATCAGTTGTTGGACTAACAGTCATAATACAAGTGAGTAAGGGTGAGGTTGCCTTCTTCCTTAGTGTGACAGTGAAGCAGATGCAAAGGCAGCTCTCACAGGACAACTCATCAGAGCTGAATTCTCTGAGACTGCCCCTGTGTGCATCCACGCATGCTAGAATGCAATAACAGCTCCAGTGCATCATACGTATGCTAGAATGCAATAATGGCCCCTGTGTGCATCCACGCATGCTAGAATGCAATAACAGCTCCAGTGCATCATACGTATGCTAGAATGCAATAATGGCCCCTGTGTGCATCCACGCATGCTAGAATGCAATAACAGCTCCAGTGCATCATACGTATGCTAGAATGCAATAATGGCCCCTGTGTGCATCCACGCATGCTAGAATGCAATAACAGCTCCAGTGCATCATACGTATGCTAGAATGCAATAATGGCCCCAGCGTGCATCAAACACATGCTAGAATGCAATAATGGCCCCAGCGTGCATCAAACACATGCTAGAATGCAAGAAATGCTAGAAATGCTTTTTGACATCATTTTGTGGTCTAGAGGCATTATGCTACATTGTCCTAAATAATGCCTTAAATAAACCCTTCGTCAGACTTGAAACAATGAAATTTGATGGGGATGTGCAAATAGGCAAATACAAAGCCAAGCATCTGGAGTGGTGCAAATTCACTGTAATGTCTACAAGAATATTCCAGGACTTTATGGCTTTTAACATCAAGCAAAGCAACAGGGTCCAAAACCTTGCTCTGAGTTCCAGGCAAAGAAGATCAGCACCAGCAATAAAGAAACATTACCAACAAAGCATTTTGCAAATGAAGTACTTTCACAGTATGAAGCATTAAAACGGCAATCGAGGCTGCACCCTTTATGTGGTCCCTGGAGGACACACATGTGAACATACATGCACGCACATGCACCACACACTGTATGCTCCGCGGTCTGCGATGTTTGCATTTTTGCCTACATATCGCAAGTATTTTGAATGTTTTCCGGCAGCCGCAGCTTAAGAGAAACGCAGGCAGGAAAACTATTTGTTGTTGTAGGAAAGCCATTTGCTGTTGGCCGGGCAGAGCGCTCTGCTCATTTTTGAGGTGAGGGCTCACATTAACGTGCGGTTCTGGCATTCAGAGCTGAAAATCTGAAGCAGGCCTGCATTTGTGGCACGGTCCACAGCAATGCGGCACCGGCCAACCGGCAGAAGGGGAAACCTCTGCCGGTGTGGCTAACAACAAATGCAGGCGGGTGAGAAGAAAGGGAAGATGAGTAACGGATGAATCACTGTCTCACTGTTACATGCGGCAGCAGAAACATGAGATATTCTGGGGAGGGCCTCACCTCCAGCGCAGGTCGCCGAGCACTCAGACCAGGGCTGGGGCTGCCAGGAGACGCCAACCTCGTTGTCGCCACTGCCCGTGCGCTGGATGGGCACGTTGAACTTGTAGCGGATACCCTGGTTCTGCTCCTGGAGCAGCACCTGCACACGCGCGGAGGAGAGGCACAGTCTGACAGCTGGAACAGTGGTTGGGCTTCATCTGACGCTCAGACTGTTCTTCTACATTCATTACCAAAAGCGTTGTTTTAACCAAGTATTTGTATGTGTGTGTTATTTAGGCAAAAGCCACACTAATGAAAGCACACCACAGACCAAAGTCTTGCGGTGCTCCGGCGGTGTGTGTTTGTGGGGCTCTGGCAGCGTGTTTTTGTGTGTGTGCTTTGGTGCTGGTATTTCCAGCATGTCTGTCCAGGCAAAAAAAAATCCTGTCTTGGGGAGGGTAATTTTTTTGCACATAGAGTGTGTGTGCACTTATGTGTGTGTGTCTCACACACACATACACACGCATGCACACACACAAACACACAAGGTTGTTCACATTTGGCCAGACAGAGGTTTTCTGTGCGTACATATATAGCTGTTAAAACCACAATCCAGAGTTCAAGTGAGGTTTGTCCACAGATGTGGACTTTATTTAGAGAGAGCCAGAAGATTTCAAACAGAGTGCATTCAAAACTCCCTTCTCCTTCTTTAGCACTTGTGTGTGTGTGTGTGTGTGTGCTCATGCATTTTTCTGTATGTGCATAGTTTACTAATATCCTTGGTAAACGGGGGTCTGAAATGAAGATCGAATCACTTCCAGTTCTACAATGCCTCTATGTGCCCAATCCCCAGATCATGTGACCCACAGCTTCACACAGGTTCTTTGGTGATTACAGCATAACTGGTCTGTTGCCGTTGGTCTGCGTACCATAACAACCAGACTTTCAGTGGTGGCTCCAAGCGCCTCCAGTGATTCGGGTTCATCTGCAGGCCTCCTGTAGTGGAACGGTGTACCCGCTATGTCAAACTTGCGTGGCCAGTCGATGGTCCATGCTCCGTTGATGTAGTAGTCATCTCCCTCTGACTTCAAAGCTGCAGATCACAGAGAGCAAGATAGAGAGAGACAGAGAGACAGACAGACTGTAGACTAACAGCATGACGAGAGCAAGCTGTTGCTGGCTGGCACCAGCTGCCACAGTAAGTGTTGTGAAATGTTGTCAGCCATGACATTCATCACCATGACAACACCATCCTGGTGATGGAGCTTTGTGGTGTTCCCCAAGCAGCTCCTGCTTACTCACGCCTGACACTCCAGGAAGAACCCAAGAAAGAGTAAGTGGGGGGGGGGTCTCAGGTGAAAGTCTGGCATGATCCCCTGCAAATACCATTCCAGTGCAGTTGTCAAAGCAAAGGTCCCGTCTTTAGGAAGAACACTCAGTGCCATATAGTCGCTTCTCTCCTGATTGAGACAATGCCATATTAAGCTAGGAGACATCCAGAGGACTAACCAAGCCCCGGTTTCACGTCATGCACCTGCCTCAGAGCTAGCTTTGGGCCCCTGACTGCCTCTCCATTTAAAAAGACAAGATTTGGTTTCAGTTCCTTTTGGGAATTAGCCATGCTTATCCAAGTCAGAAGCGTAGACAGGCAGCAGCAACAAATTAACGGCATCACCGAGTGTGCCGGCATTACTGAGGCATTTCCCACACATCCCGGCTCTGCGAGGTTTGTACCTCTTCCATCTCTCTTTTATAAAGTGCTGTGCAAAACTGCAAGTGTTAGTTTAAGAGTAACAGTTATGTTGTTGTACCAGGACATACCAAACACATTGGCTGATGATACACTTGGATGAAAGTTAACTATTGTCTATATTCAATTTGTTCTGGTGTGCTGGGAGGCAATTTAAGAGGGGTTTTTGTTGGTCTGAACCTGAGAATCTGATCAGAACCTGAGAATTGCACTCTAAGCCAGCAGAGTCACGTGTCCCCCTGACTGATTTTAACGATCAACTGATCCTACTGTAAGCAGTGTTCTCCATGCACCCTTCCTTACTTGGCCAAGCTTTCTCCAGACCTGCTTTCAGACATCACAAGACCTATTTAAAGAGAAAGGTTCTGGCCATGTACATTCATTTCCCACAGAGGCAGCATGCATGGCAACAAGACTGAAAAAGGCAGAGCTTGGGTTGAACTCACGAGCCCCATCACATGAGAGGTGAAGCATCTTCATCGATGTACACACGGACACTCATCCAGTCTAGTCACTCTGATTTATAATCAATAGTGCGCATGGACTGGGATGACTGAAACCCTTCATAGACCACTTGATTTGCTTCTCACTTGATCCGATTCTAACTTGATTTGATTCCAACTTGTTCTTCTTGATCCGTTATACACCAGCACCAGTTTGGGGACATCCATCAGATGATGACCTCTTGCCTTACAAGCACATGAAAAAATCTGTACATCAACACAAAGGGTGAGGAAACTCAACAAGCTGTCATAGACCCCACCTGGATTTGTGTTTGTGTTCAAAACAATCGAATGCGAATCCGCTTGTTTGATTGTTTAATTAGCAAATAGCCGGAGGCTGTGAACGGTCCTATTCAGCCTGAGGCTGGGGGCGAGAGCCAGGAGCTGTCTCAGCAGCAGGACTCCGTCGAGGTTTTCCGGAGGGAAGGTGGCTGTCGGAGTCTTTCATATTTACATCCGCAAAATGGATGCCAAGTGCTAACCACAGTTTCCCCCATTTGTCCGATTCAGCTCAGGAAATAATGAGGCTGCTTTGTGCCGGCACTGGTCTGAAGGCTGACGAATGCAGGAGTCAAACACAGAGCTCAGAGCACTCACCAATGTAGTTCTTTGACACAGCAACCTCTTTGATCTCGATGTGGACAGAACCCCTTGGAATTTGGACAACCTCCATGTACCCTGGGGAAAGCATAAGACTTCAGACTTACAACCAAAGATCCAGTGTCACATAACTCACCAGAGAACCTGTTTGACGTCACAATGGCTTTGAATATAAAACATGGCAAATCAATTGCCTTTTTAGACAACTTGGATGGTCTCCCCTCTCTATTCCTTTAGAGTTTCCAAGTGTAAGCCAAGGATATTGTTTACCTACAAGAATACTGGCTAGTGGCTACTAGCTGTGATAGCTCAGTAGTTAAAGTACTTACCTAGTAATCAGAAGGTTGCTAGTTCAAGCACCAAGTTACCACTGTTGGGCCCCTGAGCAAGGCCCTGAATAGCTCAAATTTTATCCAGTCAAAATTGTAAGTCATTTTGAATATTAGCATCAGCTAAATTCTTTAAATGTAATAGCTTGTGCATTTGTGCCATTTTTTTCAAAAGAGGGATAATGCAAATAAAAATCATTTAAAGCTCACAGAGAATAAGTAAAAAACTACAAATCCATAACAAATGAAGGAGCCTGTCTCCCTTCTTAGAGGACCCATCTCCCTTCTTAGAGGACCCATCTCCCTTCTTAGAGGACCCATCTCCCTTCTTAGAGGACCCATCTCCCTTCTTAGAGGACCTGTCTCCCTGCTCGCCTGTTTCAGATAATTTACTAGCTATACCTTAAAAGGAGAAAAATGTCTCACTCTATAGAGATAGCGTTTGGAACCCGACCCACAACACGCATGTAATATTAGGAGTGTTGTTAATTCCCTCAGTGGATTATGCAATTAATACTCTTATATTGTGTTACCAATTCTATTTTGACAACTTGTTTCTTCACCCAAAAACATAAGCTCCATCACTGGGTGACAATGCGCACAAAAAAGAAAAAGGACAAAGAAAAAAAATCCCACAGCATTTCCATGAAAAATGTAGCACTTGGCAACAGAGTTGTGCTGGCCCTATGACAGCAGCCAATGCCAGAAAACCAGCGCGTTCATTCCTGCTCTCTCTCACCATACTTGCTGCTTCGATGGGGGACGTCTCTTGTGGAAAGTGATTAAAAACTTGTCGCGTTTGGCAGGCATGTGGAGAGAGGTGGGCGGTAGCCCTCTCTGTTTCCTTTCCCTACTCTCTTCTTCCTCGCTTACTCTTCGCATTGGATTTTACAAACGCATTGCCACCGCCGTTATCCCAGGAGGCGTCACCAACCCGGCCTGTCTCCTAACTAACTAACTAACTAGGTAATGGTTTTGACATAACACACACTTAGCAAGAGGAGTCGGCGTTGGCTAGTGGGCGTGGTTTGGTCAAGCAGGTGGCTTTTGCTCCGTTCGCCTGTGTGGGGCGAGGGCGGGCGACCACTGACCTCCTCTGGGTAGGGAGTTGTTGAACAGTCCCTCGGTGACCTCACATGTGCTTCCATCTCCCCCGCACACACGGCAACGGTCCTCCTTGGCATCTGAGCCCAGGATGTTGTCACAGCCCACATGCTGGAAAGACCCATGTAAACACACACACACACACACACACACACACAAAGCATGTACGCGCATTCTCATTGCTAAACAAACCTTCACATAGTGGAAATGTTCCTTAGCTTAGTATGAGTGGTGGGCTTGAACTGACAAAATCCTCTAATGACACAATTAGATATTTACACATATATCTGAGTTATTTAGTATTTATTTTTTGGACTGGAGATCTTAATACCCTAAAGTAAAAAGAAACAGAACTAGAGGTTTCCAGAAGGCCTCTAAAACCACTCTAGGAAGACAGTGTTCTCTAGCTTTATATGGTTTAAATAGATGACACCACAGGAACCCTAAGCTGACACAGAGGAGTCTTCCCCTGTGAGGAGTACCATGCTTCTCTTTATGTCTGAGCTGAATCTGCTGCTGGTCTGAAAGCCAAACTTTTTTCTGGCTTTGTGAGACATATAAAGATTCCTGTAACAGAGAACTGATGTTGCAGCCAGTGCAGCTGGCTCCCATAGTTTGTACAAAATCACTTTGCGTGTGTGTGTGTGTGTGTGTGTGTATGTGTGTGTGTGTGTGTACATGCCTCACGTTTCCAAATCTGTGATTGTGGAGTCACCGCAAACATGCCCCAGCATCATATTCTATTCTTCCTGTAGAACCATTCTTACTGCTTTCCTGACATGCACAAACCCTGCCAATCCATTTTATTAAACAAATAACATTGTAACCAAATTGTTTATCCTATTAAGTTTGGCAGGCCTGACAAACCAAACATCCAAAAATACAATTAGATCCAGAAGCATACTGTTCTGATAAGGACCTCACTGCTTTTCCTTTAAGAAAATACTTTTTTGTTTGTTTTTGAAAGTTTTATTGTGTTGTAGTGATAACTGCTTTAGCTCAGGGTCTGGTCAGTGTGTGTCAGCACCGAGGTAGAGATAATACACAGGACCATCAGAGTGCCTACCCTTTCTATAGTGGGTCTGGACCCCTGGATGTGGAGACTGTCAAGAATATGAAGACTACCATTCAAGTCATCTCCAGTGATATACTGGAGTCTTCCAGCCTTTTGCTTCCATTACCTCACCAAATATCACCAACTTTGACTTGGGTTAATTGACTCCATTGTGATACTGATTGATGTGATATTGGTGTCATATTGATTAGTGTTAACAAAGGCTTGGACCTACTTGGGTCCTTTGTCTGTAAAAGACCCCCTAGCTGTCTGACTATCTGCCTGTCTGTCTATCCATCCATCAACCTACCTACACTGGTTCAGTGTACTCAAACTGAGCTGGAGACCTGAGCTGGAGACCTGAGCATCTGTGTGCTCACCTTGCACTCTCCATTGATGCAGATGTCCAGGGAGTCGGCCTGGCAGCGCGTCCCGTCAATGACGGCGGGCGACCGCTCCGTGTAGAAGTTGTAGCCTTCAGCCAGGCAGTTCAGGGCACAGGGCTTCACTCCACCTGCAAAATGTGCACCACCTTTAGTCAGGCCACCGCATCCACCGCTGTTGCTTCTGAGCTAGAACAGCCCCAGATGCCTGTGGCCCAGACATTAGTGCGTGTGCAGAGCACTGGACTCCCACCATGATTTAACTTGAACGTACAGGCAGCTTTCTGCCGTGATGGTCCCGGCCGGGACGAGGCGAGGTAGTGCGTTTTCCACTTCACCTTTGCTGATGTTAGCGGTTGGGATGGAAACCCCCCGCACTATGAGAGGAGCGTTACTCATGGTGGGACATGAGCACTCAGTCTGACATAATCAGGCTGACATGAGGAGAATTAATGAGGGTTGCCGGCAGACAGACGGAGATTATCTCCCTCTCCATCACATTACAAGCATGGGCCCAATTCACATGCTTTCTCAGAGCCAAACAATTGGTAATCACCATGGTTATTAGAAGGTAGGACAATAAGGAGTTGCCTGAGGCAACTATGAACTTCCTATCATAGCCAGGCAGACACAGAATTCAATTTTGTGTCTTTTTCTCTTTACTGGTGTCTTGCTGTAAATAAGAACCCCACCTTCCCTCTGTGTGCCGTTAACTGCAGTTCAAAAGATGGATTGGTTCAATTCAGAACTGATTTGATGTGCGCACACACACATACACACACACACAGCCTATTCAAAGGCACACTGCTGTGGAATCCCAGGAATTTTAAAACCATCAAAGAGATGTTTACATTGTTGGTGTTAACAAGGTACACAAAACAGGTTGATATGTACACCGTTACTAGAGAGTTGAGTCTGGGAAGGTTTCATAGAACAGTGTGGGTCCCTTATTGTGTGTGTGTGTGTGTGTGTGTGTGTGTGTGTGTGTGTGTATATGTGTGTGACTGCGGTCCATAAGCCCTCGGTGCTATGGTGGGAGATTGCAAGTTTCATAGCCTTATTATTTACAGCCATAATCTGCAACACTGCTCATCTTTCATTGCTTGTTGGTACCTACCTCCAGTGTAAGGCTTCCAGTTGTAGTACTTTCCGCGGAAAGGCATGCTGTCGAAGTCAGCACACTGCTTCTCCCGAAAGTCTCGAGCCCCCACCGCACAGGCCTGGGGGTGCAGGCGAGTGAACATGTTAATCAGTGTAGTGTGCTTTTGCTTAAACCCCATCATTTCAAATTCCAAAAATCATTCCAAAAACCTCAGCCCAACCCAAAGCTGACATCTTCTCGAACCCGTGATGATTTGACTCAGCCATAACTGAGACAAGGATAAAATCTGCATGGTGACATCTGTATCTGTGTTTCATCAGCTGATTTATGTGGCAAGTAAAAATATACTCCTCCCACACTGCTCTGAGATCCCTGTCTCCAAACCACCACCCAGCTCACAAACAACAACTTGAAAATGGACTGTGACCCACAAAAAAGTGGCCAGGCTGTGTTGTCGGTAGGAGCTGCATTGACGTTAGGAGCTGCGTTTCGTGCCTTTGTTTTGTAGCAGAGGATGAGGTTGACCTGGTGTAATCAGGCCTAAGGAACCTGAAGACAACAGATGGCACCAAAGAGTTGAGTTCAGCCTGTCTACTGATATCCTGTGACTGAGGGCCCTGAGTCAAACACACACATTGAGCTAAATACCCAAAAGGAAATCAAAATCAATTCAAGCATCAATATACACTATGTCATAGAGCTATGTCTTCCCAAAGAACAATGGCAGTTGGATAATTAGGCAAATCTAACATACTAAATCTAACATGAAAGCTGCCTTTCTATCACTCAGAGAAAGCTGCAGTGGTAAACTCCCTCTATTTCCTTCAGCATTGCTCTTTTCATTCATTTATTCATTCATTCATTCATTCATTCATTCATTCATTCATTCATTCATTCCCTCATGGGCTCCATAACCGATGTTTACATTCTCTGCACAAGCTCTCCACCATCTCTCTTCCATACTGGTACCAGTACCACACCCTGGTCGCCACATCAACAGGCAGCTCGGAGGAAGCGGCCACTTTCAGCATTGCTGACATGGATAGGAAGGCAAGAGCCAGTGAAGGATGGCTGAGGGCAAGAGATGAGCTCATTGTTGTGAGAAGCAGAATAAGCAGACTTTCGCCCAACAACAGCCGCGAGGCAGGGGGGGGGGGTCCACAGCCTCTATGACTCAAATCATAATAAATTCCGACGCTGGACAGGAACACCCTGGCCAGGCGAGGCGTCCAGTTGCAGGGCGGCCCTCACACTTTCACCCCCACCCCCTCCCCCGCCTAACTCCTCCGAGGACTTTTGGACTCCAGGGGGGTTGCGAGGCTAATTACGTCAAGCCTTCGTGTCCCAGCGCCGTCGGCCAGAATCCCACTCAACGCCCGGGGCGCGCCGTCTGGAGCTCCCCCGGCTTGACTCGGTGTCATCGGCAGAACCAAGGCCATCCGTGATCCGTTTGTTTTGGACATGGCGTCTTCAGGGGGATGAAATAGTGGTTTGGTGCATGCTGTTTGTTTTCCAAAGTAAACACTCGCTGCTTGTGCAGAGCTGTTATTTTTAAGATTTGTGGTAGAACAACCCCAAGGCCCCCTAACTGGCTCAGTTTTCACCTTCAGAAAACAGGCCACCTTGAAGTAGACGGAGAGGGCAAATGCGAATTTCCAGCTTCGAAATATTTGTTCACTCTAATTCATTTTTTAAGCTATGGAAGAAAAAAAAACGTGGGTCTTTATGGATCACACAGTTAAAGCTGAGTTATGCTAAATGTAACCAAGCATGTGTTTCTGAAGCTTGGTCTCTGCTTCATGACTTGAATAACAGACAGTAACAAAATCAATCAATGTACATTTCAAAACCCATGACAATACTCACTTTGGTTGATTAAAAACCCTGAGGTTCTTCTCCTTTCATAAATTCAGAAAGCACTCAGAGCCTCCATATTAATTCGCATCCAAGTTTCATGAGGCTGACAGCTATGGAGTGATGCAGCAAAGCACAACTGGCAATGAAGAGCTTTAATGAGTGGGGTGGAAATCGGCCACAGATAAAGTGAGCAAGCATGAAGTCCTCTAGAGTTCATAAAACTCTGAACCCTCCAACTTGCATAATCAAACTCCTTTTTTGCAGTTCTAGGGACAGCTTCCCTTTCCAAAAACCCACTATTAACCTACACTGAAACTGATCTCAGATCACCAAGGCCATATGCACACAAAATAGAGAGGGTGACATCTTTGTATGTCTGGTGTTATCTCTTTAATCATTTTCTGTATAAGGCCTTGTTATAACATCAGTAACATGGTTACACCTTTAGACCAAAACAAGCAACAAAAACAGAGATGAGGTTCCAAATGCACACATCTTACGTTAGCGGCCAGGCGTTACGATCTCGACACACACCCCCAAAAGGTACCCAAGGTGCATGTGAGTATGATGAATCAGGACAGACAGCGAGCGGGAACTCACGTCCGTACTGCAGGATCTATAGCGCTTCCTCTCACCCAGACAGTACTTCCCTCCACCAGATGGCCTGAAGGAGAAAAAAAAAAGGCTAAAATAGACTGATGAGGACCTTTCTTCACAAAATGAAAGTAAACAATAAATAAACAAATAAGCAAAACCACACACAAGCACACACATGCACACACACCTTACAGCCAATACCAAACAGCATCTGCAGAGTGCCATTTGAGCTTAATGGGCCATCACACTACTGATATGGTTTGTGCTAAGGCCTCAGAAGCACCCTCAAGGCTGGATAAATCACCACCAGTAGCACAGCTGGACTGCCAGTGCTGCCGGTGGTGGTGCGTGTGTGTTTGTGTGTGGGGGAGTAATCATTCGACCCTCTCCAGCTGGACCGAGATACCATCTGAGTGGAGACGGATCATCCAGCGCACCCTCCCCTGGGCTGAAGGGAAGGCACCCTAAATGGGGGAGGTGTGGTGCTGGGGTTGCAGAGGGGGTAAGCTTGGGCGCTCAGAATGGTTACGGATGAAAGCAGACCATCAGATCACACGGCTCCAACCATCTGTTACCTGTTGGGGTTAAGCTGCCTGTCACGCAGCCCCACATTCAACTTCCCCTCACCAAACACTCAGTCTTCCCTCACCAAACACTGAAATTCCCCTCACTAAACATTCAGCTACGCCTCACCAATCACGCTTGAGTTCCTCACGTTCCTCACAGCACACCTGACTCAACACATAGGGGGCTTAATAATTAACCATTGGTGGAATCAGTTGTGTTCAAGCAGAGTGAGCAGTAAACTGTTCTGCAGTTGTGGAATGCCTCTGATAAAACACTGCTTCAAGGATTCTAAGAGAAACAGCAATACCTGCTACTTAACTAGCATGAAAGCAAAGCCTCTCATCACGGGCTCTTCATCTTCTAGTCTGTCGTTGGTATGCATTTATGTAAGATCTACAGGAAGGTACTTTTTTTCTGCTGCTAAGCCTCTGATAGAATCAGGAAAATATATTATGTAAGAAGTCTTGCTTCTTTCATTAAAATCCTACAAGGACTTGTACCCGTTTCAAGGGCGAGGTGACTTTGGAACAAGAATGGATGTGAGCTAAGTAATGAAAAACCCATCCCTTTGAGGTAAGCACTCTCTTTCAGTGGGGTAGGCCTCCACTTTAGCACCATACATGAGCATTCAGGAAAGACTTTGGCTCTATAAGCTGTTTCCAGATGCTGTTGTTTGACAGGGAGGTCCAGACAAGGCTGTCTGCATTCAGGTTGCACTGACCAGCAGGGCAGTGTGCTCTACTGCTGCATGTGTTACTGCAGTGTAGTGTGGGAGCATCCACCTCTCCATGATCTAGTGTAAAACAGGCTCGATCTTTCTTTATAACTACCTGTCTCTCTCAAGCCTTTTCTGCAGGCTCACACTCCTGACAGACATTTCCCAGGTGATCCAAGCTGCTGACTCGGGTCGCACCACCTCCTGCATTTCAGGATCCCGGGTTTGGGGGCCGATCAACCTTACACAGGCGTTACACAGGCCACTATCCGCCACTAGCTTACAGCTGAGCATGAGGACAGACATTCTCTTGAGCACTGGAAACGAAAGCCAGAACAGGCCAGGGCCGGCATCCGCAGCCAACTCCGAGACCCAGACAAGGCTGCTCATATTACCACCAAGAACACGTTCAGCACAACACAAAACAACAGCATAATTTTTTTGCACCGGTGCTAGCAGGACAAACCAAGCTTGTATGAGCGAACAATAAGAGATTAACTGCATTCCTTTGAAAATGAGTTGTTCCGAACCCACAAGCAGACACTTATGCAATAATAACAAGTTTTTTCATTATTAAATTTTGCTATTAACATGCACGTTTTATGTCTCCATCTGAGGCAGTGAGTGAGGCAGAGATGAGACTAGTGTGTGGAACAGTGAGTGAGGCAGAGATGAGACCAGTGTGTGGAGTAGTGAGTGAGGCAGGGAAGAGACCAGTGTGTGGAGTAGTCAGTGAGGCAGGGAAGAGACCAGTGTGTGGAGTAGTGAGTGAGGCAGGGAAGAGACCAGTGTGTGGAGTAGTGAGTGAGGCAGGGAAGAGACCAGTGTGTGGAACAGTGAGTGAGGCAGAGATGAGACCAGTGTGTGGAACAGTGAGTGAGGCAGAGATGAGATCAGTGTGTGGAGTAGTGAGTGAGGCAGGGAAGAGACCAGTGTGTGGAGTAGTGAGTGAGGCAGGGAAGAGACCAGTGTGTGGAACAGTGAGTGAGGCAGAGATGAGACCAGTGTGTGGAACAGTGAGTGAGGCAGAGATGAGATCAGTGTGTGGAGTAGTGAGTGAGGCAGGGAAGAGACCAGTGTGTGGAGTAGTGAGTGAGGCAGGGAAGAGACCAGTGTGTGGAGTAGTGAGTGAGGCAGGGAAGAGACCAGTGTGTGGAGTAGTGAGTGAGGCAGGGAAGAGACCAGTGTGTGGAGTAGTGAGTGAGGCAGGGAAGAGACCAGTGTGTGGAACAGTGAGTGAGGCAGAGATGAGACCAGTGTGTGGAACAGTGAGTGAGGCAGAGATGAGATCAGTGTGTGGAGTAGTGAGTGAGGCAGGGAAGAGACCAGTGTGTGGAGTAGTGAGTGAGGCAGGGAAGAGACCAGTGTGTGGAACAGTGAGTGAGGCAGAGATGAGACCAGTGTGTGGAACAGTGAGTGAGGCAGAGATGAGATCAGTGTGTGGAGTAGTGAGTGAGGCAGGGAAGAGACCAGTGTGTGGAGTAGTGAGTGAGGCAGGGAAGAGACCAGTGTGTGGAGTAGTGAGTGAGGCAGGGAAGAGACCAGTGTGTGGAGTAGTGAGTGAGGCAGGGAAGAGACCAGTGTGTGGAACAGTGAGTGAGGCAGAGATGAGACCAGTGTGTGGAACAGTGAGTGAGGCAGAGATGAGATCAGTGTGTGGAGTAGTGAGTGAGGCAGGGAAGAGACCAGTGTGTGGAACAGTGAGTGAGGCAGGGAAGAGACCAGTGTGTGGAACAGTGAGTGAGGCAGAGATGAGACCAGTGTGTGGAACAGTGAGTGAGGCAGAGATGAGATCAGTGTGTGGAGTAGTGAGTGAGGCAGGGAAGAGACCAGTGTGTGGAGTAGTGAGTGAGGCAGGGAAGAGACCAGTGTGTGGAGTAGTGAGTGAGGCAGGGAAGAGACCAGTGTGTGGAGTAGTGAGTGAGGCAGGGAAGAGACCAGTGTGTGGAGTAGTGAGTGAGGCAGGGAAGAGACCAGTGTGTGGAGTAGTGAGTGAGGCAGGGAAGAGACCAGTGTGTGGAACAGTGAGTGAGGCAGAGATGAGACCAGTGTGTGGAGTAGTGAGTGAGGCAGGGAAGAGACCAGTGTGTGGAGTAGTGAGTGAGGCAGGGAAGAGACCAGTGTGTGGAGTAGTGAGTGAGGCAGGGAAGAGACCAGTGTGTGGAGTAGTGAGTGAGGCAGGGAAGAGACCAGTGTGTGGAGTAGTGAGTGAGGCAGGGAAGAGACCAGTGTGTGGAGTAGTGAGTGAGGCAGGGAAGAGACCAGTGTGTGGAACAGTGAGTGAGGCAGAGATGAGACCAGTGTGTGGAGTAGTGAGTGAGGCAGGGAAGAGACCAGTGTGTGGAACAGTGAGTGAGGCAGAGATGAGATCAGTGTGTGGAGTAGTGAGTGAGGCAGGGAAGAGACCAGTGTGTGGAGTAGTGAGTGAGGCAGGGAAGAGACCAGTGTGTGGAGTAGTGAGTGAGGCAGGGAAGAGACCAGTGTGTGGAACAGTGAGTGAGGCAGGGATGAGATCAGTGTGTGGAGTAGTGAGTGAGGCAGGGAAGAGACCAGTGTGTGGAACAGTGAGTGAGGCAGGGAAGAGACCAGTGTGTGGAGTAGTGAGTGAGGCAGGGAAGAGACCAGTGTGTGGAGTAGTGAGTGAGGCAGGGAAGAGACCAGTGTGTGGAACAGTGAGTGAGGCAGAGATGAGATCAGTGTGTGGAGTAGTGAGTGAGGCAGGGAAGAGACCAGTGTGTGGAACAGTGAGTGAGGCAGGGAAGAGACCAGTGTGTGGAGTAGTGAGTGAGGCAGAGATGAGACCAGTGTGTGGAGTAGTGAGTGAGGCAGGGAAGAGACCAGTGTGTGGAGCAGTAAGCTGGACTGTAAAGGGAACGGGGAAGCTGCACAGTTTTATGGTGGGAGGGGAGGGTCAGGGGGCGGGGCTTACTTTGCCTACTTACGCTGGACTGTCACAGTGGCGTGCAGACGAGGAGACTCCGCCCCCACATGTGCGGCTGCACTCGCCCCATATTGACCACGGACCCCAGCCTCCGTCAACACCCTGTGGCCAGGTCCCAAATGTCACACAATCGCCTTGGTAGCACCACTTACACACACACGCACACACACGCGCGCACACACACACACACACACACACACACACACACACACACACACACACACACGGTGGGAAGAAACAAACACAGTACTGTAATGTGATTGCCCATAACTGAGACCTCTAAGAGCATGTTGTACACTATTACAGCTGCTATATGAAGATTTTCTTCTATGGCTGAATATGGATGTTAGTACAGTGAGAAAAAAAGACTGTATACTGTTTGCAGGAAAACATGAAGCAAACATTAGTGTTTCTGGTAAACTAATTGAAACCCCTTTGCTGAGGGCCAATCGCCCTGTAAAGCCTTGATTTGGCTGCATTGTGAAACCATACTGCATACACCTAGTGTCCCTAATCCAAACCCACAGTGCTAACAGAACCGTGCTCCTTGGCACACCCACCCTGAGCTCTGCAGAAGTTCTAGATGGAATAAAATCTTCTTACTCCAAACATGCCTGAGTAATCCAGCCTTGTCTGCAGAACAATGAGGCCAGTGATTGGAGACAGGGGAGACAGTTTGTCTTTACTACACAACTGTGTTTGTAGGTTACGCTCTCTCTCTATCTATCTATCTATCTATCTATCTATCTATCTATCTATCTATCTATCTATCTATCTATCTATCTGAGCACAGGGTAATGTGAGCACAGAGTAATATGAGCAGAGAGTAATGAGAGCACAGGGTAATGAGAGCACAGGGTAATGAGAGCACAGGGTAATGTACTAAGGCACCATACAAACAAGATTAAAGGAGAGGCAAAGAAACATTAGGGTGTCTGTTTGGGGGATATCGGGGTGTAGGATGCATGGGTGGAGGGTGTCGGGGTGTGGGGTGGGGGCGTCAGGGTGTCTGAGTGTGTGGGTGGAGGTTGTCTGGTTGTGGGGTGGGTGGTGTCGTGGTTTGGGCTGTCTGGGTTGAGGGTGTCTTGGTGTGGGGTGGGGGCGTCTGGATGTCTGGGTGTGGGTGTGTGGGTGGAGGGTGTCTGGGTATGGGGTGGGGGTGGGGGGTGAAAGGTGAAGTGGGCGAGGGGGGTCCTACTGGAACAGGTATGCACATCAGCACTCCAGAAATAACCCCTCTAAGAATGTCTTATCTAGAAGCTCTGATATGGCTTTAACGGTCCTGTCTGTCTTCCCCTGGAGCAGTTGAACGCATGGTTAGCGTTGCTAACCGTCTTAACACAGAAATGATTCAGAACCCAGATTTTGTATTGCCTCTGTATTTTATCACAGATGGGCTACTCAGAGATTTGCAGTTCTGTTTAATTATAGATCTACACAGAACTTTAGTGAGCTTTGCTCTATATTTTTCAGCAATGTATTTTCTACCCCTGAATACATGCGATGCATAAATAACTGTAAATATGAGCAAATTCTACATTTGCATTACATTGTGTAAACCGACTGTATGGCTGTATCTACAGACTATTAATCCTTTCTAAGTCAGTTTAATATGCTCGGAAGTTAACCGGCTGATATCTAATTGTCTTGTGCTCTGTTTAGTTGTGCCCTATTTCCAGTGAGCTCTTTCAGGAATGACCCATTTTAAAACAGCAGATGATGTCTGGATATTTTATGCATGTATATACAAATGCATAAATGTAAATTAACGTATGCAGAATTGTTGGCATGAATAGTATTAACAAATGCATTCACTGTATAAATATTATATTAAAAGCACCCAGCCTGGTCTTGAGACAAAATCAGGCCAATAACAGTTGACAATACACACATGACACAAGGTACAATCAGTATAGTCGGTTGGTTTAGGAGTTGAGAAGTCAGAAGATAAGAAGTTCAGAAGTTAGAATTTTAGGAGTTTAGAAGCACAGTCACATTGCCCTCTTGCTACACTCTGTGAGATACATGGCTGACGTTCATATTCCTTTGATGCTAGCATGGCCAGGAGCAGACACAAGTTTGGCTGGAAAAAAACCAAAAAACTGCTGGCCCTGCAGGCAGACAGGGAGGATGGCCCTGGGCCCGGTGCTCCAGCGAGGCATCGGTAACGCTGGGTGACACTGTGTGACACTGTGTGCCCCTGGCCCTGGGCCCGGTGCTCCAGCGAGGCATCGGTAACGCTGGGTGACACTGTGTGCCCCTGGCCCTGGGCCCGGTGCTCCAGCGAGGCATCGGTAACGCTGGGTGACACTGTGTGACACTGTGTGCCCCTGGCCCTGGGCCCGGTGCTCCAGCGAGGCATCGGTAACGCTGGGTGACACTGTGTGCCCCTGGCCCTGGGCCCGGTGCTCCAGCGAGGCATCGGTAACGCTGGGTGACACTGTGTGCCCCTGGCCCTGGGCCCGGTGCTCCAGCGAGGCATCGGTAACGCTGGGTGACACTGTGTGCCCCTGGCCCTGGGCCCGGTGCTCCAGCGAGGCATCGGTAAGGCTGGGTGACACTGTGTGCCCCTGGCCCTGGGCCCGGTGCTCCAGCGAGGCATCGGTAACGCTGGGTGACACTGTGTGCCCCTGGCCCTGGGCCCGGTGCTCCAGCGAGGCATCGGTAACGCTGGGTGACACTGTGTGCCCCTGGCCCTGGGCCCGGTGCTCCAGCGAAGCATCGGTAACGCTGGGTGACACTGGGTGACACTGTGTGCCCCTGGCCCTGGGCCCGGTGCTCCAGCGAGGCATCGGTAACGCTGGGTGACACTGTGTGCCCCTGGCCCTGGGCCCGGTGCTGAATGGCTCCCTCGAGGCAGCAGTAAAACTGGGTGACAGCATGTGGCCCTCTCCTATTGTTCACTGTCAAAGCCACTGTTCAGGGGCAACAGGGATGATGTTCCTCATCCACAGGAAATTCCTGTGGTCTTATCCACAGACCAGGCACACTGAGAGGTGTACAATGCCACAACCCTAACACCCCACCTGCGGGGCCCACAGGGCATTTCCCACAAGCCTAGATGAGAGTGGCTTGGGCAAGACCAAGCTTTACATTTTATATTTATTTACATTTATGGCATTTAGCTGACACTTTTATCCAAAGCAACTTACAATTATGACTGAGTACAACTTGAGGAGCTTGAACCAGCAACAAGTCAAATACCTTCACCACTGAGCTACCACTGCTCATGAGCACTGTTAAAAATGAAAGGAAGTCAGTATTGTGGTCTGTTAGCTTTAAGCAAATGACGATTTTATCTGCGGTGGGCTGCGGAAACAGGAAGTCATGGGAAAAAGTCGTGTTTGTTGAAGCACCTTGCATTTTGAGCTGCCTGCAGTTTACCTGTATAATATAAATTGATAGAATAAAGTTAGTGGTGCTGATTTCTGTCTGTGGAAGCCGACTTACCCCCTTCTCGATGCTGCCTGTCTGGCAGAGGGTCCCCTCTGCTGCTGGGATACTGTTGGTAACACAACGATTACTTTTGCTAAGGCACCAGAGTTCTCTACACACTTCCTAGGAAAGAAGCCAAAAGCAAGTTGGTCAGAATATATCACACCACAGAGGAAAACAGTCTGATAAAAATCACACCAAAATCTTGTTGCAGTACAACTCCAGTTTTAGCATTTGTACCTTCAAAAAAAATTTTGGTCAATGAGGACCAAATTGCAGAATTTGGGAGCACAAAAGACAAGATGATATGTGCTCCACAAACGAAAACTTCAAGCAATGACAAGCAACACTAATTGGACTGCAGACATAACAAGACCTGTGTGTCTCTTTTGCATTTGTAAACAAGCCACCTCACTTTCAGCCCCGTCTCGTGAAATCTAGCGGAACTCTGCGTGCCACGCGCCCCAAGAGAGACGGCTGAGATCAGCAGCAGCTTCCTGAGTGCAAACGTGCATCACGGTCCTACACGTGAGTCATGGCAACAGTCCTACACGTGAGTCATGGCAACAGTCCTACACGTGTTTCACAGTGATGGTCCTGCACGACTTTTGATTTAATGTTCCTTCAACATGTCCCGGACAACACCTTAGGGCTTATGATGGCACAGGATATCCAGAACAGCTGCATATATGAAAGGACCAGGCCTAAGACTTATAGCACAGCATGCTAAGTATACACCAGTGGTCCTAGCTGAACAACCATGTGAAATAAAGTGGAAACTGCCTTACAGCTTGTGTCTGTGGGTATCTATGATTGGCATCGCCTGCTGGCACCCCACTTAGAGCTCCTGGTGTGTGAAGCCAGGGCACCTGGGAGGTGGGACAGTTCAAGGACAAGGACCGTTCCGCTGCATCCAGGATGGCCGAGGATATCAAAGCGTCCTCAAAGGCTTTGATATCAAAGTTGCTTCACTGATTAGAGGGTTATTGTTGCATATATTTGATATTCTCTACTTTCCCAACTTCAGAACTGGCACAGCAGGACACAGACTAGCACAAAAGCATGACAACTAGAACGTGCCTGTGCACAGCAGTGCCAGTGCTGTTACGGAGCTCTGCAGTTCAAACGTAACAGTGCCAGTGCTGTTACGTAGCTCTGCAGTTCAAACGTAACAGTGCCAGTGCTGTTACGTAGCTCTGCAGTTCAAACGTAACAGTGCCAGTGCTGTTACGGAGCTCTGCAGTTCAAACGTAACAGTGCCAGTGCTGTTACGTAGTTCTGCAGTTCAAACGTAACAGTGCCAGTGCTGTTACGTAGCTCTGCAGTTCAAACGTAACAGTGCCAGTGCTGTTACGTAGCTCTGCAGTTCAAACGTAACAGTGCCAGTGCTGTTACGTAGCTCTGCAGTTCAAAAGTAACAGTGCCAGTGCTGTTACGTAGCTCTGCAGTTCAAACGTAACAGTGCCAGTGCTGTTACGTAGCTCTGCAATTCAAACGTAACAGTGCCAGTGCTGTTACGTAGCTCTGCAGTTTGAATGTTCTTCTAAGGGCTGCTTCCAGCACGATTCTGCAGAAATGTGTAGCATTCCCACACCAAATCCTGCTCCATCCATGTGCTTGCAATTTTCTGAAGGCTTGTGTTAAGCAGATGGCTGATCAGAAAACATGAGATTGTCAGAATCCCCAAACATTACATGCTGTAACAAAATGGAGTGCAGGGGAATACTGGTCCCCTCTTATTTTCAAATGTCTTTCATTCTGACCTACACCACAGTTATGAGCTGAATAGGAAAATCACAGGATCATCTCTTTCACTCACTAGTGTCTGCTGTTAGTTATCTCTCTCAACAAATGTGATCTCTATAGTCTCTTCTAGTTCTAGCTGGAATAGCCACATATCCATACCCAACCAAATAGTCTCCCGTACTATTCATTCCGTCTTCTGGTGTCTCACCTCTCCTTTTTCTGTGGATTCGGTTTATTTACCTAAGCATGTTGTTCTTTGGAGAAAATCCTCATCATTCCAAGGTTAAGGATTATGTAGGCTTAGTGCCAAACCCTGATTTGGCTCTACCTGAAACGTGTGAAGATGTGTGTGTGAAAGACAACAAATAGCTACAGAGTAAAAAATAGCTGCCCCACATGCTATTAAAACAATTACTAAAAATGTCCACACTGCCGTTTGATCCCCTATGAGGAAATCTCCACATGCCAATCCCTACTCTAATCCTGGCGAGATAAAGAATATCATCAGAGTTAGACCTCAACTCCTGTTCTCTCACAGTTCATTTCAGCAGGAGTATAGACATGCTAAAGAATGGCTGTGTCAGAGATATGGCAACAGCTGTTCTGAGGACAGTAGGGACATTTGCACCAATACCAACATAGACATATGATATATCTTTACAAGGGCCTTCAGCTCCTTTCATCTAATCCCCCTTTTTTTTTTTTTGTTTGTCATGGAAAAAACACATTTTGCACTCAGCAGTGCTGCTGGCAGGCCTGTAGAACACATCACATCCCTCTGGCCAGCTGCTTCGGTGTCAGTGAGAAAAATAATAACCTGACCTCGGGCACGGCTCTTCTGAGCACTTTACCCGTCAGCCTTCTACCCAGTGTCCAAAGCGCTTTGAATCATCCTTTGTCATAAAAAACCCTTGAAATACTATATACTGTATACACACACACACACACACACACACACACACACACACACACACAGACACACACACACACACACACACATACACCACAAATTAAACCTACAGACAGAGCAGAAAAGGAGTTTTTAAAAAAAGTCTGAAATGATTTGTCCTTGTGGTGCCCCGTATGTTTTCTTCATGTGTGCTACTTAATGAAAAGGGCCATTGTACTGAAACATCATGGTGAGATTCTCATGCAGATTTGATCATGGGACCAAATATTTTACTATGAAATACCAAGCATTTCTGTGGCCAGACAGAAGTCGTGTGGCTATTGGCTACATATGGAACTGCTGACTATTGCTCCAGTCTCAGTGTTACGTTTTCTTGCACAGTTTCTTGGGGGGTCATAATGAAGGGTCATTATTCTGTGTTTGGCAGTCACAGAGCTGTTCCTCACATTTAACCCCAAGGGTCTCCATATTGCACATGTTAATGGCTTTGCAGCTCAAAAAATCTGTGTTTTTCCTAAACTGTCTAAACTGAATCTGTGCGTTTTTCTGAAGCTGTCGAAACTGCTTCTAAAGTGCCCAGTGAGTTGAACGAAGTTTGTTAGAACCAAGAAAAATATGTGATTTTTGACCCTTTGGCTCTGAACTTGGGGAATACTGATGTCTTCTGTATGACCTTCATACTTATACACACCAATGAGAGGTCTGCCAGGGACGTTCTCCATGTTTGCTGGTCTGGGTGTGCAATAACCAACACTATGCGGCAAGAGCCTAGAAAGGCCAGGTTATACAGCAGTCTCGCACCATGTGACCACACTATGTGACCACCCATGTTCCCAGAGCATGACTGAGTGTGTGTTCTCCTTACCCCATATTTGCACTGTCTGGAGGAGGCACCGTACTGGAAGCGACACTGCTCATCTGCGTCGTACACCTGCCCCGGAGCCACTGTGGGGTACAGGAAGTCTCGTTTCAGAGGTTCATTGTCCAGACACGTCCCCCGACCTGAGCTGTCGAAAAAAAACAAAACAACAAACCTGCAATAGGATTGGCTCTTCTGCACTGCATGCCCCGCCTCCAATGGCTTAAGGACACCAGGATAATTTCACTTAAAACATATACGCCTATTTTTTGTAAATTGTTTTGTAAATGCAATTAATATGCAGAATACAAAAAGAGATTGGGGGGGGGGGGTGGAGTGGGGGTTGGGAGGGAGAGGAAACAGGAGGACAAGAAAGAAGAATGACAGACAGCATTCTTAAAACAGAGATCTGGACTTATATGGTGCTCTTGGCCTCCTATGGAATCCTTTGAAGCACCAGTAAAGTGATGAAAGGGAGGGAGAGGAGGCAGAAGAAAAGCCCCTGGAGAGACCAAGGGTCACGTGGCCAGTGGAAAAGCCATGTTTAGTCTGTTAAGTCAGACAGAAATATGGACACTCCATGAAACTCAGATATGGGGGGCGAGATGGTGTGATTGCCGGTACGATACACAGGCACAGCAGTAAGATCAAGCTTGGAGGAAGAGAAGGCCAGGAGGCCTGGTTTTGCTGGGATGGGATTATTCTGGGTTTGGATAGAGAGTGTATTCTGTTCCTCGCATCCCTCGATGGACAGCATTCTGCTCGAACCGGGAGCAGACATCTCAGACACGTCTGCCCCGCACAACCAGACCATTTGCCCCTGACGATGAAGCAGCTGATTATTATCTCGGCTACAGCTCCCACCTCTTCCCTCACAGGGAGTGCAGAGCTCTCCAACGGCGAGTCCAGGCCAGAATGGGTAGGGTTTCCTGAAAATCTATGACCAGCTTTCCCCTTACCAAAAAGCAGAGCTTACCTCTGCAGGAATGCATACGTTGACAAGGTAGGAGAAACCCCACAGGCAACTGGAGCATGCATTAAGGAAATCCAAGAAGCAGAATTTGACAGCAAAAAAACTCCACCACAAGCACAGAGATCTGGTTTCTGTTCAGCATGCTAGAGGAAGCATTAGCTGAAACAAGGATCTCCAGCTTCCCACCAAAATATTGGAAGTCTAATCTAATTGAAAACTAAACCAAATACATTGGAAAAGAAAGAAATACAAGCTTTTGCCCTGGAGGGAACAACCAGTGCTGTATTCAGTTACATTCCTTCAATTTTCCTTTTTTTGTCGTCGATGTTTGGTGGAATAATCCTTTTCTTTGGCTTTCACAAGATCCCCTCTGCTGGGAGGAAGACGAGCCTTACCCCACCCCCTCAGAGTGCTGATGGACCATTACAGATCTCTGTTTATTACTTCAGAGGAAGGCAGAATAGTCATTTTAAAAATAGGAGTGATTATCTGACATGTCAACAAAACTTCCTCCCATTTGAGACATGGCTGACTTCAGTCAGTGGATATCTTGTGCAATGCAAATAGACTTGAACTATAACTGTCCACTGGTTTTAGACAAAAATAAATTACACGAATGTCTCGGAAAGTACACAATAAATCCAAAATGTGCTGTAGGAAGGCTTTCATTCCATTTCAAGCATGCGTCTGTTTGCTTTTGCACAATAATGAAGATGGTAAACACTGAGCTACGAGGAAACCTTATCCATAGTAGGATAAACTGTTTCTTGAATACGACTCCCTCTAATGCAAGCAACATGAGCTGATAAAGCAAATGCGCTGAACACAGGCCAGCTCCACAAGCAAAGCTGTCAACTTGGCAGGAAGAAACAACTTCCGAAATCTGATGGACAAAGAGTGAGGGAGGGAGCAGCGTTGGGAAGTGAGGGAGGAGAGGGAGGGTGGAAAAAGTTGGAAAGGAAGGAAGTGAGTTAGGGAACAGAGTGAGGGAATGGCAGGAGAGAGTGAGTGAGTAACGGAGCAGGGGGAGGGAGTGAGAGAGTGAGGGAGTAGGGGGAGGGAGTGAGAGAGTGAGGGAGCAGGGGGAGGGAGTGAGAGAGTGAGGGAGCAGGGGGAGGGAGGGAGAGAGTGAGGGAGTAGAGGGAGGGAGTGAGAGAGTGAGGGAGCAGGGGGAGGGAGTGAGAGAGTGAGGGAGCAGGGGAAGGGAGTGAGAGAGTGAGGGAGCAGGGGAAGGGAGTGAGAGAGTGAGGGAGTAGGGGGAGGGAGTGAGAGAGTGAGGGAGCAGGGGAAGGGAGGGAGAGAGTGAGGGAGTAGGGGAAGGGAGTGAGAGAGTGAGGGAGCAGGGGGAGGGAGGGAGAGAGTGAGGGAGTAGGGGGAGGGAGTGAGAGTGAGGGAGCAGGGGAAGGGAGTGAGAGAGTGAGGGAGCAGGGGGAGGGAGGGAGAGAGTGAGGGAGTAGGGGGAGGGAGGGAGAGAGTGAGGGAGCAGGGGAAGGGAGTGAGAGAGTGAGGGAGCAGGGGGAGGGAGTGAGAGAGTGAGGGAGCAGGGGGAGGGAGGGAGAGAGTGAGGGAGCAGGGGGAGGGAGGGAGAGAGTGAGGGAGCAGGGGGAGGGAGGGAGAGAGTGAGGGAGCAGGGGGAGGGAGGGAGAGAGTGAGGGAGCAGGGGGAGGGAGTGACAGAGTGAGGGAGCAGGGGAAGGGAGTGAGAGAGTGAGGGAGCAGGGGAAGGGAGTGAGAGAGTGAGGGAGCAGGGGAAGGGAGTGAGAGAGTGAGGGAGCAGGGGAAGGGAGTGAGAGAGTGAGGGAGTAGGGGGAGGGAGTGAGAGAGTGAGGGAGTAGGGGGAGGGAGTGAGAGAGTGAGGGAGCAGGGGGAGGGAGTGAGAGAGTGAGGGAGTAGGGGGAGGGAGTGAGAGAGTGAGGGAGCAGGGGGAGGGAGTGAGAGAGAAAGTAGAGTGAGGGAATGGTGGGAGAGAGTGAGTAAGGGAGCAGAAGGAGGTGCTGGGATAATGGATGATAAAAATACAAACAACTGCAAAATGCACTGCCAGAGTTTTGACCTAGTACAAAATCAGTGGAAAGCCATTAATAGTTCTTTCAGTTCAACAAAAACGACAACAAAAAAGACAATCCATAGCAGTTGTCTGAAACAGTCACATATAATATGGTTTGACTGAACAACAAACGTGTCCCAAAACCAAGCGGGAACAGCTCGCTGTTTGTGGCTGTGTGGGAAGTTGACATTAGAGCTTGAGTTTTTATTGCCAACAATGGCAGTGTAGCTAAGCTTCTTCCATGAGGTCACTGAATAGGAAACTCCGTCTGACAACCATAACTACCACCTTTCTTTCCAGCTTCCAACCCTTTGTTATGCACAGCAGGTAGTGTATAGTCTGGGCTAGCACGTCCACTAGCAGGTAGTGTATAGTGTGGGCTAGCACGTCCACTAGCAGGTAGTGTATAGTCTGGGCTAGCACGTCCACTAGCAGGTAGTGTATAGTCTGGGCTAGCACGTCCACTAGCAGGTAGTGTAAAGTGTGGGCTAGCACGTCCACTAGCAGGTAGTGTATAGTCTGGGCTTACACTTCCACTAGCAGGTAGTGTATAGTGTGGGCTAGCACGTCCACTAGCAGGTAGTGTAAAGTGTGGGCTAGCACGTCCACTAGCAGGTAGTGTATAGTCTGGGCTAGCACGTCCACTAGCAGGTAGTGTATAGTCTGGGCTAGCACGTCCACTAGCAGGTAGTGTAAAGTGTGGGCTAGCACGTCCACTAGCAGGTAGTGTATAGTCTGGGCTTACACTTCCACTAGCAGGTAGTGTAAAGTGTGGGCTAGCACGTCCACTAGCAGGTAGTGTATAGTGTGGGCTAGCACGTCCACTAGCAGGTAGTGTAAAGTGTGGGCTAGCACGTCCACTAGCAGGTAGTGTATAGTCTGGGCTAGCACGTCCACTAGCAGGTAGTGTATAGTGTGGGCTAGCACGTCCACTAGCAGGTAGTGTATAGTCTGGGCTAGCACGTCCACTAGCAGGTAGTGTAAAGTGTGGGCTAGCACGTCCACTAGCAGGTAGTGTAAAGTGTGGGCTAGCACGTCCACTAGCAGGTAGTGTAAAGTGTGGGCTTACACTTCCACTAGCAGGTAGTGTGTACTGTGGGCTAGTACTTCCACTAGCAGGTAGTGTGTACTGTGGGCTAGCACGTCCACTAGCAGGTAGTGTATAGTGTGGGCTAGCACGTCCACTAGCAGGTAGTGTAAAGTGTGGGCTTACACTTCCACTAGCAGGTAGTGTAAAGTGTGGGCTTACACTTCCACTAGCAGGTAGTGTAAAGTGTGGGCTTACACTTCCACTAGCAGGTAGTGTGTACTGTGGGCTTACACTTCCACTAGCAGGTAGTGTACACTATGGGCTAGCACGTCCACTAGCAGGTAGTGTACACTATGGGCTAGCACGTCCACTAGCAGGTAGTGTACACTATGGGCTAGCACAGCAGTTAGCAGCGTGGGAAAAAGAACAAAATGCTAAAAAGCTGCTAAGGTAGGACTTTTACAATGTCACCAGTTCTGGATCAACAGACAGTTGTTTAAAAACTCTATATAGATGGCTGAGCTCTGTACCTTCATAGCAACGACTGCGGATGCCTTTTATAGCTCTTCTTCAATCCCCACCCGCCCCAAAATCCCTGACATTACATATGACATCAAACAGTGGCTGTCTAGGCCAACCAAAACTTCATAACCCTCTTTGAATACAATCCCAGCTCTTAGCATGTGCTCCCAGTGTCATACACAGTTTGCTAGTTTCTTCCAGAGAATGATTCTTGAACTTACTCCAGGAAGCTGGTGATGTAGTCCTTGCTGCAGGTGGACCAGGAGAAGGGGTTGGTGTTGGCGGTGATGTGCGCTGCCATCAGTTTGGCTGTCTCGTGGCCCTTCGTGCCGCACGTGTTCCCGATGCCATCATGGTTCATTCCAAAGCTGTCAGGAACGCAACGTGGAAAGGGCGGGGTCAAAAGTCTGGCCCACTCACCAATCAGAGCTCTCATCAATATGCTGCCACCCCACTCTCACCCATCCTCCTTTCCCTTCTAAGTGACGACAAGCTCGGACAACTCCGTATGGCTGCAGGATGTCAAAGCGGTGGTGCGAATCCGTCTCCCTTGGCTAGGTTGTAAAGAAAGAGCTTTTCTGCCTCTGAAACAGATGTATGCCTAGGCTGCTGGGGCCAAAGGTCAGGAGCTGTCTGGAGCTCTTAAAGAACGAGAAAGTCCTAATCACCACTCTGATGCCTGCTTGTCAATCAATAATTGCATGTTTGGACAGAGCTCAGTCAGGGCTCCCAAGACCCTGTGAGGGGACCAGAGGTGGAATGGCCATGACCTGCCGGGACCTGCTACACGCCACGGCCTGGCACGGGGGTTTTTACACTCCCCCTCCTCTACCTGCTCATGGGAGCTTCTACGCCCCGCTCTCTCTGCTCAGGAGAGCGTCTACGCCCCTTCTACCTACTCTACACCACCCTCTGCCTGCTCATGGTTGCTGCTCAAGCATTCAGCCACATTAGAATACTGCAAAGTCACAATTTTATTGAAGCTTTTTCTTCTTCTTACATATCTTCTGTCTGAATACCCTATAACAAAAAATATAAGATTACCTTACCCAAGAAATCTTAAATTTTTCGCTTTTTCTTTTTCCCCTTAACCGGGGTCTGTCCAAAAGCACAAATCAGGTCTAATGCATATAGCAAACCAAACCACATTACACAAGTCTTCTTTGTTTTTCTAAAGCTCACACGTTTATGACGTTTTACTCTTCTCTGGATCTAAATCGGCTCAGGAGAAGCCTTCATTTTAGGCCCTTTCTTCCCCTCAACAAAGCTGGGACTATTTTTACAACTGCCCCCCACCCCCACCCCAGAGGAGCAGACCGAAGAGCAGCTTGCCATGTCTGAGGTTGGCCCGAGGCCCACACAGACTGACACATCGCTGGCATTTTCTCCAAGCACACAGCAGGAGACCAACTAAGGGCCAGCTTTGGTTTGTTTGTTTGTTTCTTACAGAGCACCATTTGCATATGTCGAAATATGCACTCACAGTCACACAGCTAAACTCAGGCCCTGAGGAACAAATGATGATATATTTAGCATCTACTAGCTCTCAAGGGATAAGAGAATCTGGAGAATTGTGTGACCACCATGAAACATATTTTAGGGAAAGACCCGCGGGTGGTGGAGGCATCCTGAGAGGACTAACGAGGGGTTTGTGTGCCTCATGGGCTCAAACACAACCTTGACCAAATCATGAACAACATTCACCACCAACACAAAGGACTGCGAAGACTCTGAAGACTGCTGAGTACTCATGAGGAGGCAGTGCAGATGTAAAAATCAAATTGAAAAACTGTGCAACGTTATATTCAGTCAAATTTTTAAAAAGACTTTCATTTGAGGGGTTCAGTGAGCCCTGTAAATACTCCAAAGTGACTGATATGATTCCCAGCGATGAAAGTGTGTGAGCGTGTGTGAATGCAAGTGTGTCTGTGTCAGAGGGGACACCTTCACTCATATGCATGCATGTGCATATTTGTGTGTTTGTGTGTGTGTGTGTCAACGGGAACACCTTCACTCACTTGTGCCCGATCTCGTGTGCGATGGTGAAAGCAGAACCCAGGCCTATATCTTCATTAATGCTGCAACTCCGTTCTGGTTCACACATTCCAGCTACTGACGCTAAGCCTGGCCACACACAAGCACACACATGCCCACACATGCACGCACATACACAAACCCAGATCAACAAACGTGGGGTCAGGTCAAGGTGTGGCACTCCATTAGGATAAAGGGCAGGTTTGTCGCCTGATTTGGGCAACGGGCAGGTGGACAGGTCAGAGGGCATTACCACTCCAGCAGCTGCCCATGGGCAGCCGTGTTGGTGGCTAGACGATGCCTTCTATGCAAATGAGGTTGAAGCTGGAAAATATCTAAACAAGGGGTCAGATTTACACACACACACACACACACACACACACACACACACACACACACACACACACACACACACACACACACACACATACGTGCGCGCACACACACAAGCGCACACAATCTACTTCTGGTAACAAGGGACCACCTAGAACTGCAAGCCAGAGATAACATTGCCACCCCCAGATACTTTAACCATTTCAAAACTGACAATGCAGAGATACAAACCTTTTTAACTTGTATTTTTGTGTTTTACAAATCGACTTTATGGAATTAGACAAGGCAGGTGAAAGAGTAATGACAGAGATGTACTGACAGTACATTCGTCCGAGCAAATCGTGAATCAGCAACTTTGAACAGAGGTCTTTTTCAGAAACCTTGTGTTTTGCTCTTCTGTTCTTTTCATGAACAAAACCCATTTTTTAGTGTTGGTGGAATGAAGGAAACAGTAAATCTTCCTTCTGGTTTTATTTCCTTCTCATAGTATACGGCTCAAACAAGACCACACTGGCATGCAGAGCCCAATATATGTGTGTGTGTGGTGTGTGTGTGTGTGTGTGCATGTGTGTGCGTATGTATGCATATGGGACAGAAGACGAGATAGAGTGTGCATGCATGTTTGAGAGTGAGAGAGAGAATAGAAAGTGTGTGTGTGTGTGTGTGTGTGTGTGTGTGTGTGTGTGTGTGTGTGTGTGTATCTGTGTGTATGTGTATATGTGTACATGTTTGTGCTAGAGTTAGATGGCACTCTGATTAGTTTTATGTGGAGAGACTGAAGCTCTGCACTTGGCTCACTAAGGATCTTCTCATCCCACAGCCTTGAAGTGTGTCCGTGTGTGTGTGTGTGTGTGTGTGTGTGTGTGTGGTGGGGGTTGGGAGCTCCTCCAAAGTCCAGGTGTGTCAGACGTCTCCTCCTCTCCACTCCTTTTCTTGTCATTCTGGGAATGGAGAGCATTTCTCCCCAGATTACATCTACAGGTGTGTGGGAAGTGGAAATGCCGCTCATAGGCTAGTTGAGGGGGCCGTGCTGAACCATGGACTAAGCCTTGAAGGTAGATCAAATACATGCTTGCTGGCTTATTCTGCTACCTAGAGGCCCCCTAATCCCTTTGTGAGAGTTCTTTTATGTGAGTCCTTTTAATTTAGCAGTGAGCTCAACGCCAGGACCTGAAAAGGTCACAGAGTGACCGGGAGTGAAAAGGCCACCAGAGATATTGGGCATGAACTAGAGATGGTGGAGATGAGAGGGCTGTGTGTGGTGTGTGTGTAGGTGTGTGTGTGTGTGTGTGTGGTGTATGTGAGAGTGTGTGTGGTATGTGTGAGGGTGTGTGGTGTGTGTGAGGGTGTGTGGTGTGTGCACGTGTGCGCGTTTTTGTGTATGGTGTGTGTGGTGTGTGTGAGGGTGTGTGGAGTGTGTGGTTTGTGTGAGGGTGTTTGGTGTGTGCACGTGTGCGCGTGTGGTGTGTGCGCGTGTTTTTGTGTATGGTGTGTGTTTGTGTATGGTGTGTGTGGTGTGGGTGGGTTGGGTGGGTAGGTGTGTACGTGGGTGTTGGCGGGGGGTGGTATTAGCGATATTGTTCAGCACAAACCAGCTCCAACAGGGAACCTCTCCCCAATCTATCCTCTTTCCTTTCAGTGGGCTGGACAATAGCAAACCCACAAATCAAAGAGGACTGAACCTCAGCTAGAGGCAGGAGGGGGAAACCAGAGACGAAGCAAAGAAGTGTCCGGATACCCACAGGAGCTGACTGCATTTCTGGCTGACTTGAAAGAGCTGTTGTCGGGGCTCGTTTCTCTAAGCGGAGGGTGGTAGGGGTATTATTTCCCCTCTGCCATTACCCTGCAACCCCCAGAGGGTAACACCGTTGACCCTGGATGGTGATCCCTTTAGGTGGAGTGGTGGAGGGGGTGCAGGAGGTGCAAGGGAGGGCCTGGGAACAGTGGGAGGGGCTGGTGGGAGGGGGGAATGTTGTGGTGAGGAAGCCAAGCAGATGCCAAGGCAATTAAGGAGACTGGGGGAATGTGACGAATGCGGTCAATCTGTCAAACCACCCCTGAAGTCACCATATTACTCCTAAGATATACAGTTGTGCCTGAAGGGGCCTAGAAGAGATAAGATGGGGCTTTGACGCTCCTTGCAGGCCATTTTCGTGAGAAGAAAAGGCTCCGTATCTCCTGCCCTCTCGCCCCGCCTCTCTGTCTCCCTCCAGCTCACCTTGGCTTCCTCCTGCATAAATTCAGCCTCCTCCTATATGTGTCTGACTTTGTTTTATTTTCTATTTTATTTTCCCTTGTCGCCTCTCTCTCCCCCTCAGGAGGGGTAAACACCTCTGTCTGGAAGTGGAAGGCAGGGCCAATGTTTGGAGGAGAACCAGACCGAGTGTGTAGAGCAAGAAAGCTGGGCTGCCGCATTTGGGCTTGCCGTCTAAGCCCAGCCAGGGCAGCAGACCCACAGCAGACCCCAGACAGACCCACAGCAGACCCACAGCAGAGTGCCAGCAGACCCCCGACAAACCCGCAGCAGACCCCCGACAGACCCTCAACAGACCCCCAGCAGAGAGCCAGCAGACCCCCGACAGACCCACTGCAGACCCCCAAAAGATCCAGAGCAGACCCACAGCAGACCCACTGCAGGTCCCAGACCCCTTCCTCATTCACCCCTAAAACGGTGTCAAGTGTACAGCATGCACAATACAGCCTTCTTTCAGTAAAAGTGTCAGAAATATTGGTCAGGAGAACACAACAGGAGCAAAGTCTTAGAGAAATAAGTACAGATTCCAGCCACTCACCAAGAGTACCGCAGGGCTTGTTTTTGTAGGTGCAGATGTCGTACCTGGAAAGAAAGCACAGGTTCCATTAGGATAACAATCGATGGTGTACTTTTTAATCCCATGCCTGCAGTGGAAATTCATCTTTAGCGGAAGGTTATGCATGGTTTCACCACATTTTAATAACTGCCACAAATGCACAATCTATAAAATTCAATATTATAAATTGAAAATAAAATCAACAAGATAATTTATAACAAGACTACTTTCCCATCTCAGTACTTATACTAATGATTTACAAGACCATAAGTCAGACTGTTGATCCCCTTTAGATCACTGCAACTGCATTCAAGTGTCCTACAGTATATACATGTCAAATCAGAATGCGGAACGCAGCAATTAAATATCAAATCTATGTCTGCTGACAGATTATACACAAAATAGAATTCCTGCGTTACAACCCACGAAGACCACAAAATACGTCCAAACACTAGTCCTTTATATTCCCTCTCAGCAACCACTATAATGTACTGCTGTTTGGACTACACGCTTGAAGCCACGTTTTTATTTTGTTATACAAATCTGTCTGCTTTCCCTGACTGGACTTGTCGTCAGATTAGCCAGTGTTTTTGACGGCAGGACTGTATGAAAGAATGCCAAATATTTTCTCATTCCCCAAATGGGGCATTTAACACCTCCAACGAGCAGCTCAGTCTGTAGCTGTTGCTGAGGCCAAAGGCAGACCGCCAGATTGTTTGACATTGTCTGCAACACAGAGCAAAGACACAGAGACCGATCTGGAATGCAAAAACACAGGGACGTATCTGGAATAGCAAGACACAACGACTGATCTGGAACTCAAAGACACAGAGACCGATCTGGAATTCAAAAACACAGGGACTTATCTGGAATAGCAAGACACAACGACTGATCTGGAACTCAAAGACACAGAGACCGATCTGGAATAGCAAGACACAACGACTGATCTGGAACTCAAAGACACAGAGACCGATCTGGAATGCAAAGACACAGGGATTGATCTGGAATGCAAAGACACAGGGATTGATCTGGAATGCAAAGACACAGGGATTGATCTGGAATGTATTGAAGCACTTTATCTTTCATATCAAGGACTTGGCAGTACAGAATTCACAATACATTGTTTGTTCATTTTTACATTACAAAAGATGTTGGGCTTCACAACACAGTGTTAATTTTTACAATACTGGCCTTTGCAATATTGATATGGTAGAAGGCTGCAATATGCAAATGAGAACAGATCCCATCCTTTTGTTATGTAAGCCTCCTGACCAATTTCAGATGTTTCATATAAAGGCTTTGTGTGTATGTTGATGAATCATGACATTCATATGTCAAACAAATCTAGACATTTTGTTCAAAATAATACAGGTCTATCTATATCCCGACACATGAACTGATCAGCCATGCATTTAAATGTATGGCAAGGCATATCACAACTGCAATATGTAGCAACGTAATATTTTGTCCATAGTGTGCAAATAGGTGTTGCGTCCTGCCTTCAAGACTGATCTAAACATCAGAAGCCTATTTGTTTATTTAGGTGGCTTTGGAGAGACCACGGAAAGAGTAAAATTATGCTTGAATATTACAGCCAAAAAAGTACATATGAACCCAAATCCTACTGTTGCTTCCCTTGGAGCAATGACATCAATCTTAAAACACAGCCAACTCATATATAAATCTCAGACTGCGCATCACAGGAGGTTATGGTTATATGCTTGATGTTATAAATTAATGAAACTGTGTGACTAGATCAACATGTGGAGTGTAGGTCATATACTCCAGGACTCTAATTGACCGACTCTTTCAATGTAACACTATGACTGAAATACGGTTCATTATCAAATATACAACATTACTGATCCGTACTGTCTCAGCACAGTCAAGAAAATGCTTCAAATAATCCGATAGGCCTACAACATAGCCAAGAATCCAAACCCAAATATCAAGTCTTGCATAGGTTGTGTAGGCACTGCTACCCAAATATCAGGCCCTGCTACGCTGATGATACTCAGCTATATGTCTCAGTCAAACCAGAGGACATTTATCAGCTAACTACTATTGAGGAATGCATAAAGGACATCAGATACTGGATGTTGAGAAACTTTCTCTCACTTAATCCTGACAAAACAGAAGTACTTCTATCATTAACAGTTACAGATCTTGGAGTGATTATGGATCACAGTCTCTCATTTGAAGCTCAGCCCTTTCTCCACCTCTGGAACATTGCAAAGATTTGGATCATATTCTCGTCACCATTTCCTATAAAGCTCCCACACTATGGAATAAATCTTTCTGTAAATGTTTGAGACTCAGACACAGTCTCAATATTTATGGCTAGGCTGAAAACCTATCTATACAGTCAGGCATTTTATGAACTACTTCCCATCATAGGTCAAGGTGCAGATCTGGGGGTCCATGAGCATTGAGAGTTCTGGTAAACTGGGATGTTATGATGATGTCACTTCACCTCTCTTTTGTCACTCAAGTTTGTTGACTGAGAGCGGCGGGGAGCCGATGTTCCAGGGTACCCTCGTGCCTGTGGTTCCTTCTGGCTCTTTCCTTTTAGCTCTGCTGCCAGAGTCCATCTTTGCACATTATAGTTCCCTAATTTAAACACCTTCATACCTGGACACGCCTAATAATCTAGTCTCTCTTTCTGCCGAGGAACACCTACCGCTGATGTCATGATGTTACTGAGCCTCAACCCGTCTCAGCTGCCATGGCTCCTCCCACCACCCCCTGACGCCCCCTGCTGTAGCCCACCACACCTCCACCCCAGACAACTACTCCTCTGTCGCCCTTTATGGACGTTCTCGTGTGGGATGGATTTCGGACACGCGCACACCATCAAGACCAGACTAGGAGTTCTAGAAAACCGGACTAGACATAAACATTCGTTCATTCGTTCATTCATTTATTTATTTATTTATCTCTCTCTCACTACTTATTTTGCTCCTTATTGTTTATAGTTGCCATTGTACTGTCAAATGTCGACCAGAGGAGGATGGCCCCCCCTTTGAGTCTTGGTTCCTCTCAAGGTTTCTTCCTCATGCTCTAGGGAGCTTTTCCTTGCCACTGTCGCCCTGGGCTTGCTCACTGGGGACTTGGACTCGGGCTTGTTTAAAGCTGCTTTGTGCGCTATATAAATAAATTTGAATTGACTTCACTAGTTTATTGCTGCATGTCTAAATAATGCAAACAGTTTAGTGATCATCTAATAAGAAAGAACTCAAGTCCTCTGCCTTGAAAACACATTTATTTTATACATTTATTTTAATGTTATTGAGCAATCCAGTGATATCTGAGCTCTTAAGGTATTAAAAAACCAAGGACACAGAAATTTAATTCGTTTCTCTGTGTCTTTTTCCCCCTTTCTTCTTTCTCTGTCTTGCGCTCTCATTTTCTCTCTCTTCATCTCCTTTCTTTCTATTTCCCACTGTTTCATTCTCTCCCTTCCTCCCTCTCTCTCTTCCCCCTTTTTCTCCATCTCCTTTCCTTCGCTCCCTCTCCTGTTCACGGGAGGCATTCAGAAGCCTGAGGTCCAGCCTCAGGGACAATTGGAGAGAGGTCAGCCTAGTTATTTTTGATTTTGGTCACTTTCATTTCCCTTACCTCTTGCTGTAGTTCTAAACTAAAAGCATGGCTTCCACCCCAGGCATTTTGCAGCCAGAAGGGTAATAAACGCACATGTGCTAATAAATTACCGCATGACCAGAAGAGTCCGAACCCAGCTGCATGGCAGGGCTCTGCCATCATTCAATGCAGTTAATTATGCACTGCAGTTAATGATACTTAAAGAGTCATACACATGCGTCATCCAAGCACAGGCGAGACTGTTGCTACAAAGGACTTTAGTAAATGCTGAACTAAACTGCTACATCTATAACTGTTACTGGCTACTGTTACTAGTTGTGGGATGTTAAAATGTAAAACATCACACATCTATGGCATACTCTCAAGCCAGGAGTCCTGGACAGTTTACATTTGTACATTTTTCCATCACACGTGAACTGGAAATGCGCCGAGACTCAGGACAGAGAAGGGGACGCACAGGTGGAAGTCCAAGACAAGACCTGGAATCTTCATGCCATCAAACTGCTCAGTTTGGCTTATTTTTTAAATTGTACCACTGGGCATAAAGCGAAAGGCTCTTTAAAAATGCTAAAATATCATTACCACCTCAAAGCATTTCAGGAATTCCTTGAAGTTCTAGGCATGCTTTTCAACACACAGACAGGCACAAATAATTACAATCAGTTACGACAGCTACTCGCGAGAGACCCTGTAACAACATACAGCATGCCAGAGCGTTCACTCAACAGAGCTGTCTTGACATGAGAGCCTTTTTTGACTTAGAAAGCTCACTTCCAAGGTATCATTAGTCATAACAGAAATACTCTCACATAAGCGCTTCCAGGCGAAGTGTTGCTAAAATAAACGCTTGCTAAAAATCACATGTGGAGCAGTGCATCTTCCTCTGTGAGGGTCCCACGATGGTCTTAGCAGACGCGGCGGTTAATCAGCAATTCCTGGGCCCTGCGTCAACACTTTACAAAAAAAGACACATATAGCATCACCAGACGGAGTCTTTCTCTAATTCATGAGCTTTTTCTTGGCCTAAGCCCCCCTGCCTTCTTACGTGAACCTTAGCTCATTTGCTCGAGTGCAGTTTCAAGCAAGCCGAGTGTAGCTCATCCAGAGCGAAACTGTTAATCCAAAGCATACATGTCAGCGAGGCTGTAAAAGTCAACAACAAAGAAAACATTGTGCATCGCGTATCCACACGAAAGCCATAAGTGGAACCTGGAGAATAATACTTCAAGAATTCACAAAGCACTGAGTAAGACAAGAGAGCATAACTTTAGTGATTCTTCATCTTAGTTCAGATGTAAGATGTGAACTCTCCTGCTAGGTCGAGGGATTATTGAAATGGTGAGCATTAAAGTCGCGCTCTGTTCAGAATTGGTCTACTCTGGTCCATTTTCAGAGGAGCGCTAGGGTTTGTTGGGCAGACTCCAAACTGCTTTGCCTGAAATTAGGAGCACAGCGGCCAGCTGTTTACAGCTACGCTTATTTTGGCAGGCTGTTCTGAAGAAATACGTTAAAGACAAAAATCTTCTGCAGACCTGCGTCAGACATGAAGAAGGCGTCTCCGGCTGCAGTGGTGTCTGGCTGCTTTGACTCTTTTGGTGAAACTTTTAGAAAGCCAAAATCTGTTCAGGAAAATGTAAACAAATTATGAAAGAGCCACCTATACATTATGCCATATTGTTGTACACCGTGGCACACCTAGGTCAATACTTTAATCCAACCAACAACGTCATACGTCAAGAGACAGAAGTTAATCATGACTTTAATGACTAGTCTCTGAGGTTAAACAACCACCTGATAAATATTTATGTTTGGGCTTCTGCAATGTTTGTTGTAAAGAACTGTATTCAAACATGTCTAGACATTACCTAGACTTTATTCATGTTTCCATGATAATGTTTGTGACAAATATTACAGGTAATGTATGGTGACCTCCCATAACATTGGAGTTAGTTTGCTTCCTTCTTAACAACCACACTGGCCATTATTACTGCATCAAGCTTCAGTCAAGGCAGAACAAGATCTTCTCAGTTCTTAAAGACCAATTACCCCCAGATGAGGCAAAGCCATTGACCCCTAGTTAAAGGAAGGACAAAAAGAATGTACTCAAAGGCACTTTGCAAGTTCAAAAAGAAAAATGTAAATCTCAGGGGAGAAAGTTTGCTCAAGTCAATAAAGAGGTTTTACTCCATATCAATAAAGACAGACAAGTTGAATGTTTATGATTAATTTCCTAAAATGATGTGGTCAAAACAGCTAAGTGCAAGGGTAAAACTATTTCCAGGTCATGACAGTATTTTGCAACAACACTGTTACATCCCATAAATTGTAGAATGATTTGCATGTCTGCAACAGATGCATGCTCAGCAGTTTAAAGACCTCCAAGTAAATCCTGCATGCTGTGTCCGGACACCTTCAGATAAATGACATCATACAGGTCAAACACTGGGTTTCTCTGCATGGAAGGTAATCTGATATTGTCAGCTTGATGAAGTAATGGTTAAACAATTGCTTAAGTGTTCCATAACAGTCACAGCTGGTCCATTACTGTTATCACTGTCCTTAATCCTGGGGAATGATACCCTTCAGTTTAGCTCAAAGTGAAGTAGAAAAGACATGCAATGTCACAGTTCATCAGTATAGCCTCAAACTTACCAAAGAGCTTGTTTAATTGAGACTGTGAAGGTGCACTTTTGGCTTAAAAACACTCCCCCCCACACACACACACACACCCAACACACACACAAAGTGTGTCCTGTGTAACACAAAGAAATGAAAATCATACAAGCTCTTAACTGAATGACAAGTGGCGGGTAGAACCAAAAAGCCGAAGTGGTATTTAATTCTACTTATCTACTTTAATTATCTATTTATCAGATTTTTCTCCCTGTTTAGTTGAACTCAATTCTTAATTCAGAGGTTGCATGATTCAGACTTCCTCAGCTAAGAACCAGTCAAATATACAGCAGAATCACACCATAACCAATGTCCCCAGACATGAAGGACCCATCATGTGATGAGCTATATCAATGTCCCCAGACGTGAAGGACTCGCCGTATGATGAGCTATACCAAAGTCCCCAGACATGAAGGACCCACCGTGTGATGAGCTATACAAATGTCCCCAGACGTGAAGGACCCAACGTGTGATCAGCTATAGCTATGTCTCCAGATGTGAAGGACCCGTCGTATGATGAGCTATACCAATGTTCCCAGATATGAAGGACGCACCATGTGATGAGCTATACTAATGTCCCCAGACGTGAAGGACTCGCCGTGTGATGAGCTATACTAATGTCCCCAGACATGAAGGACGCACCGTGTGATGAGCTATACTAATGTCCCCAGATATGAAGGACGCACCGTGTGATGAGCTATACTAATGTTCCCAGATATGAAGGACGCACCGTGTGATGAGCTATACTAATGTTCCCAGATATGAAGGACGCACCGTGTGATGAGCTATACTAATGTCCCCAGATATGAAGGACGCACCGTGTGATGAGCTATACTAATGTCCCCAGATATGAAGGACGCACCGTGTGATGAGCTATACTAATGTCCCCAGATATGAAGGACGCACCGTGTGATGAGCTATACTAATGTTCCCAGATATGAAGGACGCACCGTGTGATGAGCTATACTAATGTTCCCAGATATGAAGGACGCACCGTGTGATGAGCTATAATAATGTTCCCAGATATGAAAGACGCACCGTGTGATGAGCTATACTAATGTTCCCAGATATGAAGGACGCACCGTGTGATGAGCTATACTAATGTCCCCAGATATGAAGGACGCACCGTGTGATGAGCTATACTAATGTCCCCAGATATGAAGGACGCACCGTGTGATGAGCTATACTAATGTCCCCAGATATGAAGGACGCACCGTGTGATGAGCTATACTAATGTCCCCAGATATGAAGGACGCACCGTGTGATGAGAACGGCGTTGTCATGGTGAGCTATGCCATTTTCCGGGATGCTGTTTCCGTCATCCTGATGAGAGAGAAGGGATTTCTGCCACTTGCAGAAGCTGTCCAGAGACTTGTCTGCATGGTGGTTGATCTCCAGGTTGGGCTGCAACACAGAAGAACCCTCAATGATCCTGCCTTGTTAGACATCCAGGTATCTAACATATGGAACTGACATAAAATCATTCTCAAAAACAAAGGAAAAACAGTATAAAAAAAATATCAATTTTTGAGCCATAAGACCATCTGACTAAATCTGAACTTGAAAAAAAAGTTCTTAAAATGATATGAGGATAATTTAAGAATGTTGGCTGATGTCACATCCTCTCAGAGGTAGTCTGATATTTTTACTGGCTTCTACCTTGTGAAAAAATGTTTGATCCTTTAGTAGAAAAAAAAACACTAGCCAAATATCCTGGTACTCTCATTATGTATGACATGTAAAAAAAAAAAACCATACAAGAATACCCTCAGGGGCTAAGTCTAGTCATATCTTTTTGAGTAGCTTTCATCTTTAGTGGTGGTAGTCATATGGTAAGATGCTTCTGTGTGTCAAATTCAGACCAACCATATGAAACAGTCATCCACAGTAACACATGCCCCCCAGTTACTTAGAATAGCCTCTGGTTAGCCTGCTTGGATGAGGCCACAACCCACCCAGACAGAACCTTTGAGTATACTTAGTACACATGTACCGGACACTATAATGGAAATTAAAGGTCACTGAAATGACCATGTCAGTTTTCAAATTAAAGGTCCCGTATATAACTATGTTATTACTTCTGTGAAATCGTACCACATCATGTAACAGCAGTAATGCAAACGATAAGCAATATTCTACCATATGGGTGTGTGATGGCGTCGTGCCCAAATATATCAAAATGTACTGTATTTTTGACCATACAAAGTATTGAATGCCTTTACTGCTTCTGCATGCAGTATTTTGAACAAGCAGTGACATTGTTGTTAAGTTCCTATACACCATATGGCCAAAGGTATATGGATACCTGACCTTCATACCTATAGAACCTTGGTGGACATCCCATGTCTCCACACCACACCAGTTTCTTTACACCAAACTTGTCAAACCATATCTTCACACACCTCAATTTGCACACAGTCACGCTGCAATAACGTTGCCACAAAGCTGGAAGCATGTAATAGTCTGAAATGTCTTTGTGTACTGTAGCAGGAACATTCCCCTTCACTAGAGCTCAGAGGTGCAGCCCAAATCCTGAACAGCAGCCAGGTCCCATTAACTCTCCTCCACCCACTTCACCGCTGGCACTGAGCGTCCCTCGAGGCTGCTCTCCCAGCAGCCGCCAAACCCACGTTAGTCCATCAGACTGCCAGACTGGGAGGTGTGATTCGTCACTCCAGAGGGCACGTTTCCACTGCTCCACAGTCCAGTGGGGGCGCGCTATACACCACTCCAGCTGACGCTTGACATTGCACGTAGTGATCTTAGGCCATCAAAACCGACTCACCAGTTCTTGACGCAACAGGGCATAGGCAATATTTAAATGCATTTATGCATGTGCTTCAGCACTCGATGGCCTGCTGTGCGAGTTTGTCTGGTCTACTGCTTCCTGACTGAAATATTGTTGCTCCTAGATGTTTCCATTTCACAATAATAGCACATACAGTTGACCGGGACAGACCCAGCAGGGCAGACGTGTGGTAGAGGTGCCGTGTTTAAAGTCACTGAGCTCTCCAGTAACTGAGTCACTGTCACTGAGTCACTGAGTCAAAGTCGCTGAGTCAAAGTCACCGAGTCAAAGTCACTGAGCTCTCCAGATCTGCTGCTAGTTTTTGTAAATGGAGATTGTATGGCTGTGTTTTTGTTTTTATATACCTCTTAGTAATGAGTGTGACTAATACACCGGAACTCAATAATTAGGATGGGTGTTCAAATACATTTGACCATATAGTGTGTGTTTGCATTCTGGTTACTGTAAGAGGACTCACCTGATCCTCTGTGAGAACAATCAGTCTGGTTACAATAATGTTCACAACGTTTCCTAGACTGGAATCACGGTAAAGTTTGGCAACCTGACCTCCAGAAAAGAAGAAAAGACACAAAGTCAGACAAATGACCTCAACACATCCATATGATGCAATCACATCACAGGCTAGAGAAACAATCCCTGGATTCCGTAACACACACAAAAGCCACACAGGCCTGTGGGTAACAGGATCAAACTTACAATGTTCATGACGGACAGGATGTAGTGCTCAATGTCCTTGCGTCCGTGGTAGCCCACCATCATTTTGTCAGCCACCACCAGGGTCTCGACAAAGCGCTCGGCGCTGATGGAGCGGCGCTGGCGGTGGGTGGAGGCTGAGCTGCTATTACTGTGTGCAGGGGCTGAAGTGCCCGGGGCGGAGCTTGTTTGCAAACATGTCATCTGCTTGATTGTGAGGTCTGGAACATAAAAACAGATGATGAACGAGAGCTCATTGTTCGTGCTATATAAGATGAAGGCTTTTAGGTGACCGCTCTGTTAACATCCTTGATAGGCTTTCATTTAGTGTATTAAATTTATGTCCGTTCAGGGAAATGGTTTTCATATATGACTTTGTATACTATCAAGAAATTTATTTTATGGAAATTTAGAGAATATAACTGAAAATTTATGTAAATTATATAAAAGACATACTTAGTTATAGCGGTAATAAAAATTGCAGTGCAGTACACAAGGTTTCCAGAGAAACAGGGCATTTCAGACAGAGATCCTTCATCATCTGTGCAAGCAAAAAGCTTCTGTGCAGTAACTCCCTGGAATCTTCTTCAACCATATTATTTATTGATTGCATATGTAATTACATAAGTATACATACAAAATATAGTATTTTAACTATTAACTAGTTTAAAGTATATAAAGTAGTTAATGGAGGAATTTCACACGTCTTCACATGTGCAGAGAAATGCATGCATGTCTGCCATGTGCAAGGGGGGGTTCCTCCTTGAACCTCGCTGCTGCCCGGCGGGGCATTTATGACCCAGCTGCTAGAGGAGAAAGCCACTAGATAACACGAGTTCAGGCATGCAGGCTTCCTCCTGCCGACAGCCTTCCCTGCAGCCTGCAGCCCTGCGGCCCAGACGCCCACAGCCTCGGTGGGAGCAGCAGGACCCCTCATGCCTCACCAGGCTCACAAGGAAAAGGGCGGGTGTGTTATGCAATCTCATCCAACAGGCTGCTGTTCTCTGTTCCAATGCAACCTCAGCACAGCCATGCTGAGAGGCTCACTGACCTGAAACACCACAGCCGAGCTCCATGCTGGACTCCAGTGGAGACAGGATGGAAGACTTCTTATAAATAACGTGTGGCTGCCCTTCTCCAGTGAACTGGAAATCGCTGGAGTTTCTGGAGGTTTCATCCTTTAATGGCTCAATTAAATACTGCTCTTCTTCGGTGGTGATGACACCGTGCTTGTGCAGAAACCGGAGGAGGGAAAAACACAGAACAATCACAAGGTCATTTCAACGTGTTTGAAATGTTAGTATTTAAAACCTCACAGGCGTTCAAATTTATAGACTGAAAAGATGAATCATTCCAATGACAGAATGTCATTAAATAAAATCTGGATATCAAACTGAAATCAGAGAGGACTGCATGTGTGTATGGTTTAACGTTATCTTTTCTCCAACACCAAATTGGTAATAAACTCAGAAGGTGAATCAGATAAGTCAGAGAGGATAAAAAACAAAACTTTGCCCTGCAACAACCATCCAGGTATGGAGTTGCAGAATCCTGGTCCAGACTGCAAACTGGTAGACTAGGTGCCGCTTGCAGATTGGCAGTGCATACTTTTTGAGTTAGGTTTGAACAAATCTCATTCATGTCTCTTTCATTGCACCCAAACTACAAAATAAAAATGCTGCAATCCATATCATTGAGATAAATGACATTAAAACCACAAACTACATAAAGAACAACATCATAATTATGAGGATGCCAACCAAAGTACACAATTCTGAGCCCCTGAAAAGCCCCACCGCAACATAAATTGCAGAAGTAATCCAGATATGTTTATAAAAAACACTGGCACATCCCCCAAGTCTGTAAAAGCCACAATGAAACCAATTAAACCCCTTTGCACAGAAATAATAAACTGGTGCGCAGGCAAAACAAAACTGCGCTCGATGCAATCCGTCTGGGGCGCGGTGGACCGAGGGAAAAACACAAAGACGTTCAAGCTCTTTTTTCCATTTTTGGTTTCCCTAAAACGACTGGGGCAGAGCAGACCTGTGTAATCTCAATTTATGAAGTTTACTGTGCCAGTGCATTTGGCTGCAACAACAATAATAATAATCCATATTTAACATTAAAACAGCTGGCTTTCACCACACTGTGAGTGATGGAAAGAACCTGGTGGATGAGAGAAGCTGGTCAGTTGTTATGCCTCAGTCTGCACCTGAAAGCCTCTCTCACTTGGATTAGTGACACCATGGAAATCATTAACGTTTTCATGGGATTTCATGGGTTTCATGGGATTTGGGTTTTTGGAGTTCACTGTGAACCCATCCATGAAACCTTATCAACCCTGATAAACACTTCACCAAATTATGAAGTTTGCAAATTCTAAAAAGAAATTGTAGCAAAAAGCCATCCAGTGTTTGGGAACATATTTTAATTGGAAACCAATCAATTACTATTCATTTGAAACCCTGACAAAGTTTTGCATAGTAATCCAAAATGATCCACCACTGCAAAACCATTGATCAAGGCCAATACTTTTGTAACACATTGAAACCTGAAAGTAGAAAGCATGGTTATCTGACTACTGAGCAGAGTGTGTGCAGGTTTCCTCAGGGCTCCTTGGGTAAAGCATTTCAGACCCAGTAGAGTTCAGATCCAGTGGGGCTTGGACCCGGTGGGGCTCAGGAATCCCTCCGGGCCTCCAAAGCCTATTGAAATTCCTACAGATTTGTGCCCCAGTGCAGCCAATACCAGCGAGGAGCCCAATATGGACTTTCATCCTCCCACATGTACTCCTTGTCAAAGAGGTCAGAGAGCAGAAGTAGCTCCCTTGGGAATTTTCCACTCTCGCTCACTTTCCAAGAGAGACAGAAAGAGCGTGTCTCATGACATGCTTGCAGTAAAACTGGAGGGGTGAGTAGGTTGAATCGTCAAATTTACTTCTTTCTATATATAGCCAGAACCATATCCTACCACACATGGCCAAGGCCTGCCATTCATATCTCATCACCGCCAGAAAAGCCCAGTTCACTCTAGCTGTTGCGCACGGGTTCACAGAGGCTGGGTGTTTTCCTGATGAAACGCAGCGAGAGATCAGCTGGCAGCTGCGAATGGACCTGCAGGTGCAGGAAGGACCCAAGCCTCACGTGGAGACTCGCAGCTAAGCTATTTTGCTGTCACTCACCAGTCACTTTAACAGAGAGCAGAAGCAGTAGTCTGCACACTCAAACTCGGTTCAGATAAGAGAGACACAAAGGAGATGTGTTTAAGCCCTCTCTCTGTTTTATTATCGTTACGCATAACACTGGTATCCTGCCCAGCGCGCTGTCTACTTTCTTTTCTGTTTCAAGGCATTTTCTTTGCATTCCCTTTTTTCTCAAACACTGGTGCAGAGTTCGATGGAAGATAAACCAGAAAGTAACTGAGTTATGTGCACTAAATAAACAAGCTCAAATGAGCTAAAAAGCATTTTAAAGGATCTAATGTTGTCATGAATCATGCAGTTTTGAAAACGGCATCCAATGAAACTACACAATGTGTGGAGAATGGGTGAGGTGGCTAGATGGAGAATGATTGGCAGTAATAAACACAGGCTAAACAGATTTGGATATGTCTGCTATAAAGTGTTCAGCACCCTGAGGTGCAGTGGTGCTCCAATGCTGCTGGGTCTGGGTCTCCTGTTCTGAACGCCTAAACCTGCTTTTTCCCGCTCCCAGCCCTAAGCGGGGTTTCCTGTTCTAACATGCATAATTCAACTCATTAGATAATCAAGTCCTTTATGGGAGATACTCCAGAACAGGTACTGGGAAACAGCCTTTTAACCACTAACAGAGAACCTATTAGTCTGTTATCTTCAGCAATGTTCCTGACATGCATTAAATGCGATACACATGTCACAGTTGATCACAGAGCAGGAAGTCTGGCAACAGTTGACCAATCAGAGGGGTCTTAGAAATCCTTCCTGGATTTCACCTACCTTCCTTGAGCCACCAAACCAAGAGGCTACTTCCTCTACTCACCAGGCCTTGGCAGGTACTCAGTGCCACTCCTGTAGTGCTGTATCGATCCAGTAGGTATCCAACATAATGGCAATCATCCACTGTGGAGTGCCGTCTCTCCTGGCCATCCCGGCCCCAGTACTCCACAGTGAAATGCCTTGAGACCAGGCTGGGGTTGAGTGTAAGGTTCAGGTGAAAGTGCTTGCCATAGGCCGAGAGGCGGTAGAACAGGCGGGGCTCGGCGGGCTCCAGCCCCCGCCTCCGCCGTCCGGGCCGGTGCTGTTTCACAGTGTAGCTCATGAACTCGCCCTTTTCATTCAGCCGAACAGGCACTGTGAGCTGGTAGTCGCCCAAGTGGGACAGGAACTCCTCTACTCATAACAAGTGGGAGAGCAGAGGTCAGGGGTTAATGATACAAGCAAACATTGATAAACAACCAATATTTCTAAGAGTTTCATTATGCATGGGTTTATGATGACTACTGTTCAGGTATCAGGTGTCTTGAATGGTGTGTTATATTCTTTGTTAAGATCATTCTGGTTTAATGTGACAATCACACCTAATGAAAGCCTATACATGTAGCACTTATCAGTTCAGTCTGCCTTAACTGCATTGTACCTTGAGAACTGTATGCAAGGCTCTGAGGATCAGCAGCGGCCAAGAGCAGGCTCACAATCCAAGTCAGTTTCTTCCACAAAATTTCCATAATTTAGAGAAGGTCTGACATTGGGTGGGGGCAGGGCTAGGGAAGGCTACACTAGGATTAAAATGCTTCAGTCAATCCCGCCTTGCACCATAACAGGTCCGTGGTGATACTTGACATTCCCGAACTTCACTCCGTGAGTTTTCCAGGGTTCAAAGGTCTTTGCAGTGTGGGAGCCTCCAGAATGGATTTGCATTTGCTTCCAAACGCTCAGCCATGAGCGATGCAAAGATCCATGGGCTAATCACTTCAAGTAATTCCAGAGCAGCAGACCTATTCAGGGAGCTTGTCTTGAACTATCCATTTGTCAGCCTGGAAGTAAATCACGACATAACGCCTTAGTGGAAAAGGACTCACTGGTATTTCACACTTGTTTCTGAGCAATGAATGTCTTTTAACTTAGAATCGAAAAATCAAATTTTCAGTTCCCGCAACAATTCAAATCAAAAATGTTGGCACCACAATATCTAATGGAAACATCTGGAATGAACAGGTTACAGTACTTCAATTCATGATCATACGAGAGCTAACGCTGACCTCATATGTGATGAGTGGGTTGGCAAATGTAGCTCCAGGTTATCGTTTTCGCACCTGCAATACAAGTTGAAACCACACATTTTAAATCTGTGTAGTGAGGAAGCTGTGGAATTTTGCTGGTGGATTTTCGGCTTTTTAAAACCAAACAATTACTAGTAACCATAGAAATTCAATTGAACGATTTGAGAATTCATCTATTAGATATCTGTGCATATGCTTTGAAAGCCACATTGTATCTCCCAGCTGGACCCGATACCTCCATCACGTAATACTTCAGATGCTTCTAACAGGATGAACAATGCTGATGCCGGTGAAACTCGCAAGAATATTTGGGAAGCTAAAGCTCTCTGACTATAGTGAATTCACAGAACAAATTGGCATCGATCAGTGAAGAGGCAAATGCGCAAACACGGCACATCTCACTGGATCAAAATCCAGACAGCAGTGTTAAATCCAGGTGTCTAAAACGTGTCTGACCCAGACAGTTGGTAACTGGCCAAAGTAGATTAAACTGAACCCCATCCACCATAAATAAATAAACAAACAAACAAATCAATCGATCAAAAAAGCACACAAAATTTAGATGATTTGATTAACAGCGGGAATGAGTTGGGGGCGTCTTTTCAAACCTACAAGGCATTTTACACACACCAAAGGTCGGCTGAGCACTTGGACGTGTTTTCATTTGCAGAGTCAATTTATTCAGCTCAACTTACTATAAAATGAGTGAAAGGAGCGAACTGGTTCAAGAAAGCTACACACGATTTCCCATTACAACAGTTGTCCGTATGGTAATGCGACACTTCGTTAATCCAGGTGGCCTGTCGCTGTGGCAGCGATCCAAAAAGCGAGATGAACCGCGCATCCATCTGATCATAGTTTATGAAGACTCGCTGGAATAATTAATTAAGCAATTATAAATATTAACTGAATTCGGCGAAAGGCATTACATAAATGAAATATTATGAAGCATATATTTGGCTAGTGAGCTATCATAACAAACGTAAACTCTCTACTTATTCGAAGACAGCGCAGAGGAATCTTGTATCTTGTCATGCAGTCTAGCTACTTTCTTCTGACAACTGTTTGCGTGTGTAAACCTATCATAGTCTATTAGCCCAACAGTGCAAGGTGCAGACTACGCTTTTCCTCCATCAGAGACTGTAAGAAATGGTAGTTACCGTATTCTTTTTCATTGTCAGAGGCTTTGCCGATTGTAGAGAACACAGAGAAATGAATTCGTCTGCATTGACGTCCCGTAGTTAGTGTTCAGTTCATTGCATTCTTCAGTAACGCTCCTTTCGCTTTAAGTCAAACTTTGACTTTCATGCCGACAAATGAAAAAGTCCTAGTGCAGGTACAGAGTTGGCTCTTCACAGGTTCACGGACATTACAAAAACCGTTCAGCTCCATTAATGAATTAGCGTCCAAACCATGGAACAAGTTGCTTAATTAACACGTGCAGCTATTTGACTTTTGTGAGTTTCCAGGTTGTTGTGTGTTTGCTTATTTGTTCTCGTTGCGAATACAGGCTCATAAAACAAGAGAAAAAAAAACAAAATAACAGCAATGCACAGTGGTGCAGAGCATGCAAGACAGCAGAGCCGAGCAGAACTTGCCCCCTTTAATAGCGCGACAGCAGAGCCGAGACGAAGTTGCCCCTATAATAGCGCAGCCGGCCTGCAGCCAACTCGCGAGCTGCAAATTGGCAGCCTGGACTGGGAGGTTCGACATGACGTCATTTGCAGATGTGTCTAGGAGCCTACAGCCATTAGCAAGCCGCACGTTTCTATTCATCAGCACTTTGAAAGGGATAAGGTGGGCGCATCAGGGGCTTTATACTAATTAGACAAGGTTAGGAAAAGTGTCTAATTGTCTTGTATTCAGTTTACCGCAGACTCGGGGCACATTTGACGCTATCTTTAAAGTGCCGCATCTTTCTTTAGATGTCTCTTTTAATTGCGACGGGAGTTAATGATGCTAGCCTATGTTTTGAGAAGAGTCTGACTTATAAAAAAAAGTCTGTACTGTTAAAATATGTGCAGATTAATAGCACATCTTAATAGTAAACATAACAATAAACCATATACACCTCTACGCGCAAATCTACCAGATAATTACCGTTTCTCAATATAAGAACTTTTGCAGAGACACTGAAAATCACACATCTTAATAGTAAACACAACAATAAACCATATACACCTCTACACGCAAATCTACCAGATATTTACCGTTTCTCAATATAAGCACTTTTGTAGAGACACTGAAAATCATAGTCCTCGGGGCTGGACCCGACTTTTTACATTGTCGAGTTGACTGTAGGTTATTAAAACACTTTCAAATGCGCTGTGTGGCTCCTGCATATATTGTCATTATTCAGAGATGGACGCTTGAACGTTAATTTGGTTTTGGTTCTTTTATGTATTTACATATATCCGCTTTTGATGTGTAAATTAATACACATAATAAAATAATTATTTATGTCAAAAATGCATTCTTATGGAAACCCGATTAATTTTACCAGCAGTGTTCCAAAAACCTTATGTTGCAATTACACTGTAAAATAATTGATTTACTAGCGACATCTGCAGGCGTTAGGTATCATAAACTTTAAAACCTTAAAAAGAGCTCACGATTTAATTATAATTTAAGTTAAAGATTTTATGAACCATAGTATTACGTACATAGAGAGTAGATGTATGTGTGTAGCTTATACATATGTGTGTGTGTGTGTGTGTGTGTGTGTTTTGTGTTGCTCGCATTATAAATATCATTTGTTTGCAAGATATGGATACTTTGTACTACTCCAGGAATGCTCCAATAAGATAGCAGTCAAAGGCTATCACATTGACTCAAAGCCATATACAGATTGTTCATTTTCTGATGAAGATATATGCATTTACATTATGGCATTTAGCTGACACTTTTATACAATTACAACTGAGTACAATGTGAGTAATTGAGGGTTAAGGGACTTACTCAGGGGCCCAACAGCGGCAACTTGGCAGTGGTGGAGCTTGAACCAGCAACCTTCCAATTACCAGTCAAGTACCTTAACCACTGAGCTACCACATGCAAATGGCTCATGTTCTATTGTGGCATAGAAAGCAAATCGGCAGACAATCCCTTCAGATGTCAGATTCCCCATAGGTCAGTTTTCCAGACATTCTCCTTGGCTTCTTGATATCCTGCTATCATTGAAATCAGGCGCTCAATGTACTCCAGCTCTTAGTTCTGTCTCTTCTCTGTTCACACTTTTTATGGTATGTTCACTGGAGTGTTTTTTGTATGAACTGTTTTCTTGCTTTAGCTACACATCTTTAAGCATCTTGCTTCTTGTTTCATGTTTGTTTTTGTGTCATTAAATCAATTTGGACAGGTTGTTTCTTAACATTCGGGCTCAACTTTTTCTTCTTTGTATTGTTATTTTTGTTATCATTTAAAACGTTATTATTATTATTATTAGTAGTAGTAGTAGCATTCGTTTAATAGCATGTTTGTTAATTTAAGTTTAACTTAAATTAAACTTACAAAACATAAATACAGTACTTATGTGCTTAATTTCTCTTGTGTGGTTACCGATGCTCTGAAACTAACTGGTATCCAGGCGTCATTACTCTGACTGAACTACCCTTGTTCTCTCTTGGTCGGGTGATGATACATGATATCTTGTGCACATTCCTGACTCCTCCTGAACTTTGCTTTGACCTTTGTTCTGCTGAGGAGGCCTGTAGGTTGTCGCCAGAAAATTGAAGAAAAGAGGATCAGTCATATTCCCTCCACATCAACAGGCGGCAGTATGACGAACGGAGAGTCAATGCACCAGCGAGGAAATCTGTGCTTGAAAATGGCGACAGACGTGGAAGATGAAAGTTCGGGAAACAAACGCAAATTAACAGAGGATGAAAACGACGATGGAGATGAAGGATGGGTTGGACCAATGCCTTGTGAGGCCACTAAACCTAAAAAGAGGAAGGGTAAGTACTTTCACCTCTAGAATGTTATTAGCCAAGTCAGTTCATTTGGCTCCAGTTAGCTAGGATAGCTAGGTTAGGCTAGCTAAGCGGCATCTGTGAACTCCCCTGTGTAAGTTTGCTAGGATAATTTAAATATGTATTCCTTTTGTGCATCTTGGATGTCGCTTGAAGTTTGTATTTAATCTGCAGTGCTTGAATATGAAAGAGTGTACCTGGACAACCTACCGTCTGCGGCCATGTATGAACGAAGCTACATGCACAGGGATGTTATCACTCATATTGTATGCAGCAAGTAAGTGGCCTACGGCGAGATTACTTTTCAAACGTCTGTTGCCTTCCGAGCGTTTCTTTTGACCTTCACTGTAGAAACAGATTTGTAGGTTGCATAGAAAAATCCGTTTTCTCCTACTATCTCCTGGTTCGACGTCTTTTACATAAGTCGGTCTAGGAAGGTTTCAAACCCCACAGCTCTGTAATATTTTCACTTTTTCTTGCTCTAAATTATCTAATTTTAGTACCCCTCATTCAGTTAAGAATGTAAATGTGATGCTGATTGTTGTGCTGTTTAAGATACTAAGTCTTGCAGTGCCTTAACCTCTTTCCATTTGTCAACAGAACAGATTTCATCATCACAGCAAGTCAAGATGGCCATGTCAAATTTTGGAAGAAGAAAGAGGATGAGGGGATAGAGTTTGTTAAGCATTTCCGTAGTCATCTAAGTGTGTTTCATTGGTTGCATTCACTGGACACTTATGCAGTGTTAAACTGTTTAAATTGCAAAATGTCATCACATGTATTTAAATAGACATAACCTTTCTAATCCCCTGTCTCTAGGCGTGATTGAGTGTATTTCAGTCAGTGCTGAGGGCGCACTCCTCTGCACCGTTGGTGATGATCAGGCCATGAAAGTGTTTGACGTTGTCAATTTTGACATGATAAACATGCTTAAGCTTGGGTAAGCTCTCATTTTCTGGTATGTTAAACTACATACAAATATTTGTTTCCCTGTGAATGTTCTAATACCCTCTGCCCCCCCCATTAGGTTTCAGCCTGGTCAGTGTGAGTGGATCTATAATCCAGGTGATGCCATCTCTACTGTGGCATGTTCTGAGAAGTCCACTGGAAAAATCTGTGTCTACGATGGACGTGGAAGCAGTCAGCCACTGCACACTTTGGACAAAATACACTCCTCCCCGTTGTCTCAGATCCGCCTTAACCCACGGTACCGGGTCGTGGTCTCGGCTGACCGAGCAGGGATGCTGGAGTACTGGACAGGGCTCCCCAGTGAATTCAAGTTCCCCAGACAGGTGGAATGGGAGTATAAGACGGACACAGACTTGTATGAGTTTGCCAAATGTAAAACGTATCCCACCAGCCTGGCCTTCTCTCACGATGGCAAGAAAATGGCCACCATCGCTGCTGACCGCAAAGTGAGGATTTTCCGGTTCCTGACAGGGAAGCTGATGAGGGTGTTCGATGAATCCCTGACAGTATGTGATATTCTACTGGGTTGAATGTGTAGGCCTGATAAAACACTCCTCTGGTTTGCTTTTAACAACAACCTTCAGAGAAGGGTGCTGTTACTCATTTAACCAGTGCTTTTAGTTTAGAGTTACTTTGGTTCAGAGATTTATTTATTTTTATTATTTTTTTGCAGGTTTTAATTTAAGAACGTATGGTATATTGTTGATTTAAGAAACTGGATGTTTGAGCTACAGCACTATTGAAATTGTATTTGGTATGTTTGTTGTTGAAGGATGTACCTTAAATCTGACATTATTAGTCAGTAAACTGGTTCAATTTGAGCTAGTTCTGAGAAGTAACTTTGTAAACTTTTGAACATTAGGTCTACTCTTGGCTCAGTAATCACAAAAGTCCCAGTTTTGCTGTACAGACTTTCTTCTTTAGCTGTAGTTTTAGATTCTGTTTTTGACTCACCAGTGTCGTGTGTCCTGTCATCTGTATGAACGGTATCCTATGTACTCTCTCAACAGATGTTCACAGAACTCCAACAAATGATACAGCAGCTGCCAGACATGGAGTTTGGGCGTAGGATGGCAGTGGAGAGAGAACTGGAGAAGGTGGATGGGATACGACTGACCAACATCATCTTCGATGAGACGGGCCACTTTGTGCTTTATGGAACCATGCTGGGAATCAAGGTCATCAATGTGGAGACAAATAGGTATCTGATGGGATGGCTGAAACGTAATTGCACACATGATGTCAAATATCCTGTGTCCTTGGAGCGTCACTTTGCAAGCTCTTCAATGGGGTCAGCAGGTAGGCAACTGCCCTTCATTGGTGGTGTGCTGAATTACACCCACACCACCTCCAGAAGGCTCAACAGTTGAGGTCTGGTGTCCTAGAACCACCCCACTTTGAGCTCACTTTTAATCCAACCACTTATAAAACCTCTTTAAACTGTAACCCCCGCTGGCTTCCCTGGTGACTAAGGTATACCCAGCTCCACTGACATTGTTAATGCATGCTCAGTGCCACCAGTTCCATATGGGCTTTACGTGCTACCCCAACAATGCACAATGAATTAACCTCCCTGTATTTAGCCACCGTGGTGCCCCTGCGCAGCTAATCGTTTCTTAAACCTTAAAATCCATGCTGCCAGTTCCATATGGATTTTACCCATTTTTACACCATGGAATATTCCCCAAGCCGATCCATAATGGCCTTCCCCTGTGACTAAGGCCATACCGAGCCCCTCTGGCACTGTTAATGCATACTTGGTGCCATTGGGTCCATCTGGATTTACCATTCTAGGCATGACAGTAACCCAACAATATGGGTCTGATATTAATCCAAACTGCTCATTAGTTTGGATTATTTTTATTTAGATTTTTGTCAACATTGCATTCTGTCCAGGTGTGTGCGGATCTTGGGGAAGCAGGAGAACATCCGGGTGGTACAATTAAGTCTGTTCCAGGGGGTGGCCAAAGCCATACAGGCAGCCCCCACCATAGAGATGAAGGCCTCAGACAACCCCGCCCTCCAGTCCATCGACCCAGACCCAACCATCTTCTGCACAGCCTTCAAGAAAAACCGCTTCTATGTGGTAAAATACAAAAAAACCCACGCTTATTGTAAACAGTTATATAGCCTTTGAAGTATATCACATATTATGTGGTACCACAAGTACCACAGCTGATGGCAGTTTTCATATTCCACCGCCATTCTGACTTCGCCCCACCTTTCCTAATAGTTTACTAAGAGGGAGCCAGAGGACACCAAGAGTGCCGAGTCTGACAGAGACATCTTCAACGAGAAGCCGTCTAAGGAGGAGGTCATGGCTGCCACGCAGGCCGAGGGGCCTAAGAGAGTGTCGGACAGTGCCATCATCCACACCACTATGGGAGACATCCATATCAAACTGTTTCCTGTTGAGTATGTCACGGCCTCTACCCTTCCGTGCAGTGTTAGACATGGCAGTGCACTCCTCCCAGTGTTTTTGATCAGTTTGGTATTTACCCCATGCTTGACATTGCAGATGTCCCAAAACGGTGGAGAACTTCTGTGTCCACAGCAGAAACGGATACTACAACAGTCACATATTCCATCGTGTCATTAAGGTTTGTGCAGGCTTTCACTGGATGGCCTGGTTGCGTACGTCCAGTTTTGAAGAGCTCCTGGATTGTATGCTTTCTTTTTGCTCTCAATTCTTAATCCAGTTTAACTGATCAGTTTATCAAGGCCTTCATGGGCTGAATCAGATATATTAGAGCAGGCTTCTGGGTGAGGAGTTGGCGAATTCAATTCTGTTGAAAAACTAATATCTTCAGTGTAGCTTCACAGGACACAGCCGTTCCTGTTATTCCAGGTATTTCACTGTTGACAGCACAGATTGGTTGAACCTACATGTGTGTGCCCAGGGTTTCATGATCCAGACCGGCGACCCCACAGGCACAGGCATGGGAGGGGAGAGTGTCTGGGGAGGCGAGTTCGAGGACGAGTTCCATGCTACACTGAGGCACGACCGACCCTACACGCTCAGCATGGCCAACGCAGGGCCCGCAAGCAACGGCTCCCAGTTTTTCATCACTGTGGTCCCCACTGTAAGGGCTTTGCTAAATAAATAAATGTTTTTTTGTTTTTGTTTTTTAGGATGTGCTGTTTAGGTTTAAGGCTAAAACTACTCTTTCCCCCCCCCCCTTTCCAATAGCCATGGCTGGACAACAAACACACAGTATTTGGACGGACCACCAAAGGAATGGAGGTGGTTCAGAGGATCTCCAATGTCAAGGTCAATCCCAAGACAGACAAACCCTATGAAGACATCAGCATCATAAACATTACTGTCAAGTAGACTGAAGTGGACTGTCTTGGTACTGTTTTGTATAATAAATATTTTTTTTCCCAACAGACACTGTTTAGTGTTCATGTTCATGAAGCCAGACACTGTGCTTGTTATTTTTTTAATAGCATAATTGAGTATTATTACAAAAAGCCATAGTCAAGTTCACAACAAATGTGTAGGTGAATACTGTGCTTGAAGTTTCCAAAACTCAGGAAGGAAATTCTTTTTAAAATAACATTCATTCTTGAAAAAGGAGAGAGAGAATTCATGCATGCTCTTAACCTACATACAGAGAGAAAAACTTTACATACCAATGAATATTAAAAAAACAAACAGTTCAAACCAAAGGCTGGATCCTCAGAACAACTAGCTATAATGACTTGTGTGCAAAGTTGGTGGTGGTTTCAGTACCATCACAGCTAAACAAGTATAAATTAATTGGCGGTGTTTTTATAAGCTCATAGAGATTAAGAACAAAATACCTGCGAATTAGAATGGTGAAGACAAGTGTTTGTAGGTCAGGTCTAGAGCATGTGAACACTTGGCTTCAACAGCAATGGAGTAAACTTGAACCTACTAGAAGAAGGGTTAATCTGTATGAGAAGCCTATAGGATGTGTACAATGTGTATGAGTATGCATTTCTTCCAGCACAGCAGTACGGCATCTCAACTGAAAACATTTCAGAAATCACAACCAGTAACTCTTAAAAATATAAATAACCAGTAACAATATTTCATGTAACAAACACGTCCTCTACTCCATACTGTGACTACATATCTGCACCAATGCACCAATTTTTAAAACCACAAACTGATAAATAAATATCACAACTCTTTTCCAAGCAAAATTCATACAACATCTTTAAAAAGAAAGAAAATCAAACCAACATGGTACAGTGAAGTAAGGGGCCACTATCTTAATGCAGACAACTCTCACATAGTACTCACAGATCTGATCACTGGTAACGCTGATCCCCTCGTACACACTTTCAGGTGCATGGGTGCTTTGCATTTGTTAAATGGTGACTGTTGTGATGTGCATTCTGTTCTGTTACCTTCAGTGTTGCTTTAAAAAAAGGCGAGTACCTTAAACTGTTCAGTTCCTGCGATGTAGCAGGTAGATCATCAGGCGTAATGTGTGATGTGTGATTTGTTTACTGTCAAGACTTTTGCATTTTCTGATTGTCCCAATTTTGCCTTCTGCATATCTTGTTGTCCTTAGATTCTGAATATGAGGTTCCAACCAACTGTCATATTTGCAAGAACTGTAATGCCTACCCTAAAATGCTGTAAAAAAAAAAAAAAAAAAAAAAAAAATCACTGTGGACCAAGATATTGGTCTATTGTTAGTTAAGCTGTTTTGTTCATTAGTTTTAAGATACTTTATCCCAGCTCCATTAAGCTTTAAGACTAACAATGTGTGACACAGGATGAAGTTGCCAGTAGAGTGAGTGTGGGAAGAGGGCAGGCTCAGTGCTGAGAGGCCCCTGAACGCGTCCACTAAAGGGGTAGTTCTGCAGAGCCAACGTGGCTACCCAGAAATCAACATGAGTTAGCATGGTACCATAAGTCCCAATGGACACACTCAAGCCATTGCAAACTTGTACAGCTAAATTTAATTCCCCCAGCCATGTTAGCAGTGCGTGGAGAACTATCCTTTTAAACCTTCCAACATGCCAACACTGCCAACAGTAACCAAAAGGATGTAGGGCTGCTTTTCCAGTCAGATTATGTGAAATCAGCCACGTTAGCACAGTCTAGTGGCATTGTTCCAGTTCGGAGAGGAGGCGCTCGGTCAGGCCACATCCAGAACGCCAGCGGCTACCAGCTGGCGCGAGAGCCAGTCCAGGCCTTCATGGAGGCCCACGCCGCTTCGGGCATCACAGCCCTGGATGTGCCAGCTCCGCCCACAGCACAGCTTGTGCAGGCTCATCTGCTCCGTCATCTCTTCCACCGAGACGGCTCCAGGGACGTCCTGCAAGGTGGGGGCAGACAGCACGGCATGTCAGCGGCATGGTTGAACCCGCACAGCAGGGCCACAGAGTTGTAGTTCCACATTTCCACTACTCTGATGTCATAGTAATAATACATCACCTAACCAGCTGAATCTTTAGATATAGGTATTAGATCTGAATTCACTAAGACAGAGATTGTGAAACACTACTCTAAACCACAGGTAGGTTTTTCAATCTGGTCCCTGAATCTCTCAGCAAGTTCACATTGTCACTTTGTGCCAGTTTCTTACACTTAAAGCTGCTGAAAGGGATTTGTAAAGACACGAAAGGTTTCCATCCAGAAGGCGATTATTAAAATAGTTGCTGATTACGGAGCCCAGTTACAGCTAAAAACTGCGACACCGTCCAGCTATAACAACAGAAAACCTCTCAGGCATCAGGTGGTCCCACCTCCCTGTCAGGAGGAAGGAGCACTCAGGACGGGACTCAGGACGGGACTCAGGACGGGACTCAGGACGGGACTCAGGACGGGACTCAGGACGGGACTCAGGACGGGACTCAGGACTCCTGGGGTACCCAAGTTGGGCAGAAGTTAGCAAGAACGGCAAAACTGATTACTGTTTGCTACTGAGAAAGAACAAAAAAAACCCCGATGGACTGGCTGGTCCCGAAGGCCTAGAGGCAGGCAACGCTGGAGCTGAAGAAGCCTGAGATGAGGCCACACCTGTTTGTTGGCGAAGATGAGCAGCAAAGCGTCCCTCAGCTCTTTCTCAGTCAGTAGCTTGGCCAGCTCACTGTGGGCCTCCATCAGTCGGTCCCTGTGACAGCTGTCAATCACAAACACCACGGCTGCGGGACAAGGGGAGGAGCAAGCGTTACACAAGAAACACTCCGGGGGAAGAAATAAAGCATCTACACGGGCAGACTGGAATCCCGAAATGCTGTGTGAGAATGAAAGTGGAAAAAAGAACAAAAGGATTAAAAACTAAACAAAAGTGTAGCTCACAGTGCTTTACCTTGCGTGTTTAAATAATAGTGCTTCCACAGGGGACGCAATTTATGCTTGCCACCTACATCCCAGATGGTGAATTTCAGATTTTTGTATTCTACAGTTTCTACGTTAAAACCTGAAACACACAAAACAAAGATGAAGTAAGTGATTGAAATTAAGAGGACTGCAAAATTAGATAATTCCTTTGCAGTTCTCTGTATTTACCTATAGTGGGTATGGGCTGCATGAATTCATCTTGTTTCAGTTTGAAGAGAATGGTAGTTTTGCCAGCTCCATCCAAACCCAGTGTCACCACACGGATTTCCATTTTAGGGCCAATATGTACGCGATTGTCCTGAAATTCAATTCGTTACAACTTACAATGGCCCTTATGCAGCAGTATATTTGAATGAATGCCTTAAAATGCCAGTAGTAGCATGATGGGAGCAGCAGGGGGAGGTATTCACCTTGGTGAACGTGACAGGGATGCCTGCATCCAGCTGGACGTGGTCGGCCATCTCCGTGAACTGCTGCTGCTGTTTCTGCAGCGTGTCCAGCAGCCGGCTGATCTCCTGCTTGGCCAAAACAACCCTGCAGTCGTCCTGTTTAAAAAGCGCTCACAGTGGTCAACACTGGCGACTACTGCACAGGTACAGCAACAGGTTTGCAACCACCAATCAAAATGAAGCCCACAGGGCCACATTGCTGCACTGGGCCAAGGTCACCAAAAACAATGAACATGTAGCAGCGTTTCAAAAATGACGACGTGCTTAAAACATTACATGCTCTTTGTGCTCCAATCCACATGATTCCAGCTCACCAATACCATCAAGTTGTGGCAGGAAGAGTGATGAGAGACATTTTGGCTCTACCTGTTGCAGTGTCTTCTCGCAGTGCAGGCAGGCAGTAGACACCTGTGACAACAGGATAGTCATGTCCTCCTGCTGCTGTCGGAGCCAGATGAGCCTCTCCCTCACGTGGGCGTCCACCACGCTCAGCGCCATCTCCTCTTGACGACACAGCGTCTCGTGCAGGTCGGCAAAATACGCCCGCACGCAAGACCGAGCATTCTCCGCCGTGCCCGGCACCTGGTATGAAGACAAGAGGAAAGGCAACCTTTACACTCTTCTTTTATACATTTTAGTGAATGTGTGAATCTACACCAAGGTGTCTGTGTGACTGTGTGCATGATGGTAGATTTTGAAATGGGTGTTTACATGATTGTAAATCTTGCTATGCATTATAGACAGCTACTGTCTAACGAAACAAATATTTCTTGTATGTGCAAACATACTTTACCAATAAAGTCTGATGAGAAAGATCTGTTTTAAACTTCGTTTAGTAGGTTTTTAGCTGTTTTCAAAGTTGTCCTATGATCTGTAATGACCAAATACATTTCAACACAGCCCAGCTGTATTAGTCAAATCAAGAAACACCTCCACAAGGAGTCGGGCCCCGCTGCCTGCCAGTTAGTGGACCGTGTTGGAGGGGCTTGGGAGGAAAGGCTGGATGGAGTGCGTGGGACTAAAGGGAAAAGGTGGACTTGTGTCCAGGTCTAGCACAGGAGAACCTACAGAAGCTTTAATGGCAGTTACAGCAGTGGTCGAAGACCTCATCCTTACGTGTTCCGTGTGGGCCATCCCCACTCCATCCTCCACGATCTGTTCCCCACCCTCAATCTGCTGCACAATGCCCACGAGCTTCCTGGAATACTCGGACACTTCCTCAGTGAAGGTGCGGATGCAGTGAGCCATGTCTAGGATGGATGCCCGGATCTGATTGGCCTCTGCTTCCAGAACAGCATGCTGTGCAGGACAGGAAGGAGTTTCAGCATAGGGGAAACCTGGACACAGCTTATGTCCTCAAGGGGGCGCAGGGCAGCTTGGGCAAACCCTGGTCTCAGCGTACCTTATGTCCTTGGTGCTTGCCGTACTCCTTGCAAACGCAGCACATGAGCGGGCCTGGCTGGCAGGCTTCCTCCAGGCAGACGAACTCGATAGCGTGCACCTGGTGCTGGGGGCACAGGGTCTTCTCGTGCGGCTTGTCTGCCAGCGGCACACGCCGGTGCTTGGCTAGTGTGCGGGTGGAGTGCGTTAGCTGCGAGCACTCTGCGCACAAATGGGTGGCGCACACGGTGCAGTACATGGAGGCGGTGTGACTCTCATCCTCGTCACACCGTATGATGCACTGCAGGATGTCATGAGGAGAAATCACTATTTGTGAAATATTTTAGGCATTTTTTAGGCAAATAAATGATGTGATGATGCAGTGTTAAAGGGACCAAAGCTCAACCAAACGGTAATGTAGAATCCAAATGATAGCATTATGCAATGCCCAAAAGATTAATGTAGCAATAATATGTGTAAACATGTTTATCTATATTAGTGTTAGCAGTCCTGAAGCTAAACCTGGGACTCTGCATATTTCTAAAGGTTTGATATACAGTACCTTTTCAAAATGCAATAGTACTCACTCACAGAAAAAAACAAAAAACAAAAAAAAAAAACAAAAAAAAACAAAACAAAAACTTATGTATGATCTGCTTCCCACATACGGTTTAAGGTTTATTAAGCCTTACTTTAGACTTTCATATGCTCAGAATTAATGGCAGTTACGGCACATTTGTGAATATGCTTTGATGGAGGTTTTAATGCAGAGACACTATTACATTTGTACTGGGCAGAAGCATGTGCTCTAATGTGTGAAGGCGAGAACTGTGGTGCTAACCTCCCCCATCTCTCGCAGTGCGTCCTCTGACATGCCTGACTGAGTGGAGGCACCGTTCTGCAGTCGTTCAAGCAGCTCCAGCAGAGCAAAGTTCTTTTTCAAGCCCCACACCCCAGAGTCCCCTTAAAGCAAGAGAAGAATCAGTTTAATAGCCTTTATTGTCATTGTAGCAATACAAAATTCAGCTTTCTCTGCTAAGCTACACAGAGGAGTAAAGTAGATGACAAAACTAAGGCCTTATTTTTTTTTTTTTAAGTATGTCATGACATCTGTTCTTCTATACAGAACAGAAGCAACTGAAAACATTAAAGTCAACTTTAAACTACCAAGAGATTTACTCACCCAGCTCAGTAGCCTGTCTGTCAAAGGGACATCGCACAGCCCGGCCATGTAGAGGCAGGCGCGTCAAACAGTCATGGCACACGGTGTGACCACAGAGCAGCAGACGAGGAACCTTCTCTCCTTGTAGAGAAAAGACGTCTTCACAGACTCCACATTCCAGGACCTGAGGAGTGGCAAGCACGGATGTCACCGCGTCCCATCTTTTTCTCTGGACTTCAATAACATAGCTACATAGATCACACATGAGAAGCTACATAGCAACATTTCCGTGTATTGTACGTCTGTAACGTTGATCCTCGTATAAATCGGACCTTATCCCGTGAAAATGGCTGATCGCTAGGAAAAAACTGTGATGCGGCCAATTGAAATTCTTTGTGCTGCAGTCAGAGGTAGCAGCGAATGAAGCCAAACTAGTTTAGTTAGAAATGCCTAATTAGCCATCCAATCTAGCATACTCAAGTAGCTAACTGATGGATAATATTATCTAGGTATGTTAGTTAGCTATCTGTCTGTCTGTCTCACTCAGGGCTGTCGTACCTTTTTAACAAACATAGCTTAGCTAGCTAGCATTATAGCGGCTGTCATTTGTGAACAAAATGCAAATTCACTGCGAGACCGTAAGCTGTAATCTCTTATCGCTAGCTGCCTAAATAAAAATAGGAAGCAATTAAACCGCCCAAAATCAAATTGTATAAAACATACATGTGTTAGTAATCAAAGATGTCTGATGGCGTTAGCTCAGCTCGCTAATCTACACAACACTGCGACGTAACGCTGCGTCTGTGAAACAAGCCACGAAGGCACGGACAAACCCAGAACAGAGCTGTGTGCATCAACCCATTCCCAAAATCTTCATCTTGCTTAGCTACATCCTTAAGGCATCGCACCTTCACCGTGTTGCCAGCGGCACCCCTTCCATGTCGGACACAAGCCTCCATCGATCCTGCGGTCCCTGGCCTGTTTACACCCACAGCAGCAGCCATCCTTAGACACGACCATTCAACACATGACCCCTGGGTTGAGAGGACGAGCACCTAACTTTTATCAACGTAACTCTGGTTTATTACGAGTTGCCATAACCTATCCGCACACTATTCTATTTTAGTATACAAAACATTTAATTATATAACAAGTCTTTTTGATCCTGGAATTGTATATAAAATAGGGTCCTTCAGCATTTAACCCCCTCTTACACATAATGGATGCACCCATCAGCTGTTTCCGTCGGTTTTATGTGGATGCTGAGAAATCTCCTGGAGATGTACGCAAAGCACTGCAGCACTTAACACGTTATATTGGATAAAACTTAAAGTCAGTTTGACTGTCATTCTAATTACCTGAAAGAGTTGAAAATCAAACAGTGACTGAATTGCTAACTCAAATGTACTCAAATTACTGTCAAATGCCATTTGGTTCATTGATTCACTTTTTTCCAACAGAATTGTGAATGGGAAGGTAATACACAGCATAGCCTGCCCTTCACATGCTGTTAATTTTGCAATGAGAAAAATGTATATTATATTGTGGATTACTTACTATGATAGAATCATGGGTTTCATTCAAATCACAACTTATCACCTGAATGCTGAAAACAAACAGCAGACCAGGCATTTTGTTCAGAATGTGGTGAAACAACAACAAGGCATTTTTATTAAATTATTAAAATGTTAGGAAATACTTCTTCATACCAAGTTAACAGTAAAGTGATTTTGTTACATCTAAAGTTTCTTTGTATGAATCAAATAAATGGCCTGTTTCTGTGAGAAAACATTGCAGCCTGCATGGTCTTGAATTTTTGCTAATGAATATGCAGTAATATATAATTATAATTAATATACTTATACATGCATCTATAATTAAAATAAAACTATACTCAAGAAGAAAAAAAAAAGAATTTCCATAAAATAGAATATCATTAAGAGTGAAGGTGTAATTTCATCCTGTAGATTTAAATAATGAAGAATGATAAAGATGGTATTTATGACAGCCTACATGTAACATGTGTGACGGCCTACATGTAACATGTGTGCTTTATATGAACATATATGAACATATATACATTCATATATATATATATATATATATATATATATATATATATATATATACATATATATATATATATATTCTGTACAAGCATATATATGTGATGGCCCGAGTGCAGCAGGGCAAGGAGCAGGACGCACAGACCTTTCTAGACGAAGACAGACATTTATTGCACACATGACAAAACAATGGAGAAAATAAAAATCAATTAAATTCATTTAAATCAATTAAAATCAATTAAAGCAATATTTAATAAGGAAATGCTTGGCCAAAATAAAACTCTCGGGTTGTTTTCAAATGTTTTATATTCTGTTTCTAAAATGCAAAATCTGAGGAATTTTATTATTTATATTCAGTGAAATCTTACTGTGTGTGTGTGTGTGTGTATGTGTGTATGTGTATGGTGTACTATTGTGTGTGTGTGTGTGTGTGTGTGTGTGTGTGTGTGTGTGTGTGTGTATGTGTATGTGTGTATGTGTATGGTGTACTATTGTGTGTGTGTGTGTGTGTGGTGTACTATTTATTTTATTGTTGTTTTGAGACTGCCTATAGCCTAAGTTAGATATAATATTCTTTCTGTGTTTGCGCACCGATGTGAAGTCGTACCGTTGTAAAGCATTATGCCACGTTTAAATGGTTTAAATAACATTGCAAAAAAGGTTCTCACACGAGAACTTATAGGCTGAAATTTTACCTGTACAAGGGCTTCCTCTACACGGTCTCCTCTGCCTTCGTTTAAACAGAAAAGTCGTTTGTCCTTTTTTCCTTCCTGTCGTCAGCTGATGATGCAGGTGAAAGGTCAATCGGAGTTACCCTCAGACAAAATGGATGTGAATCAGGCTAAACAAGAGCATCTCCTTGCTCTAAAAGGTACATACTTAGCACATTTTCCACACGTCTTTCTGGTGCATTTTAACGTCAAACTAACACTATCGTTTTTTAGTATCTTTTTAACGTTAGTTAGGTGCATGTTAGTTAAAACTAAGTAAACAAAACTATTATGCTAGCTAGCTAGCCTAGCTCGCTATACAATTAACTGTCATCTTACTAGTTAATCGCTTCCAGTATGTGAAATAATGTCAAATCGGAATTCTTAAGTAAAACTGGTATAGATGGTCGTGTGCTAGATAAGTACAATTTGTTTAGTATGTCTAGTCCTATAGCCAAATTAGCCAGATAATAGTTAAAGTGGAGCAATTTTGCTAGCCGATACAGACTACCAAAATTACCATAACTTCTTTAGAACTGTAAACGTAGTTTTGCTTAATTTTAGTAATCGGTATTCTCGGTAGTAGATCGTGGGACTTCTACGATGCATTATAATGCATGTTTAGTGGTTTTCCTTTCTGTAATACAAGTTAATCTAGTCCTAGGGTTTTAAAATCTGTCTGTGTTTTGGTGCCTGAAAATCCCAGAACTTTGCAGCGCAGATATGCACCAGGAGAAGAAATGAGAACTGCTGCATGAAGTTAGACTTTGCCTGTCTGGATTACCCTGGTTATTATTGTTACTAATAGTGGTCGAAGTCTTCCGTAGATTTGTGGAATTAAGTACAGCTTGGCAAGATGTTTAGAAGTACCCGTTATCCTTTTCCCTGCTGGTGAAAAAATGCCTTCAGAGTTTGCTATACTTTTAGATTTTCACTTAGAACATGTTTCTTTTTATGTGATATGGTATGCTCTAGAAACACTTAGCACGTTTGATGACGATGAGAAGGAGGATAAAGGACGATGAACAAATCAAAATTATCAGGGTGTTGTGTAAGTTGTAGCTTTAAGTGATAAAAGCTCATGTTCAGACTTGCTTTTAGCTGTTTAACAAAAACAAAGATCAATATGTGTCTGATGTCTTTATCACTAGGAAAATGCTTTTAGCTTTTATTAGCTTTGTGTGTGTGTCTGTGTGTCTGTGTCTGTGTGTCTGTGTCTGTGTGTCTGTGTCTGTGTGTCTGTGTCTGTGTGTCTGTGTCTGTGTGTCTGTGTCTGTGTGTCTGTGTGTCTGTGTGTCTGTGTCTGTGTGTCTGTGTCTGTGTGTCTGTGTCTGTCTGTGTGTGTCTGTCTGTGTGTGTCTGTCTGTGTGTGTGTGTGCGTGCATGTGTGCGTGGGTGCATGCTGATTGGACCTACTGTCCACCTACGAGATTGAATGATCATTACAAGAGCTGCAAGGACTAATGTTGAAATCACATCAGCCAGTGATTTCTTTTAAAGCCTAAAGAGTAATAATTCATGTAGTTGGACAAATCCAGATGAATTCCATCTGGATTCCTTGCTTTTGGTTGGATTTCTAAGGTATAAGGAACATTTTTCCTACCCAAATATCACAACAGTCCAGTACTCTTTTAGGCAAGATAGTGTCCTGAAATACAAAACTTATTTCCTATGTGTACATTACTGCAGGTATAAGCTACCTCTTTTTGGCCTGTTCAACAAAAATTGGATGGATGGATGGAGCTGACAAATTTGACTGTTAATATTTAGGCTAGAGTTAATGGCTGAATGAGGGAAATGGCTGAATGTGGTGTGCTTTGACTGGGCACTGTAAATATGTTACCCAGTACATTTTGAAAGATGTTGAGTATTACATAGTCATTTAAGCTAAACATATATAAACAGGACTTCACATTATTCATCTTCTCCTTTAAAAATGGACCTTTTCTGCAATATTACTGACGTATATAAATAGTTTGTATGTTCTATGAAGCCCCTATATTTACACATTCATATTTAATATATATTTAATACTAAAATTAAAGTATTAAAGTAAAATGAATGTCACTGATTTTTGCATATGTATTAATAAACTATTTTGAATGTCTTTTTCTTCAGTGATGAGACTGACGAAACCGACGCTTTTCACTAACATGCCAGTGACCTGTGAAGACAGAGACCTTCCAGGTAAAAATCAAACAGTGTCCATTGCACTGATAAATCCCTGCACCTCAGCACATTGGGCCATCTCAACTTAACTCATCAATACAGTTAGGAGTACTCCATCATATCTGATACCAGCCAGGAGCTTATTTTAAAGCCTGTTAGCAGAAGCAAATTGAGATCCCTGGTATTACTCAGTTCAAGTATATAATGTGCACTTCCATTTATAATGTTTATTTTCCCTTGTACCAATAGTACAGCAGTGCTGAAACAGGATAGTCAGCTGGTAGTGACACAACTCCAAAGCCATATGTAATTTTGACACTTCTTCGTAGACCACTTCTACAAGTGGGTAATATGAAAGTGGACATGTTCGACTATATATGAACATGAAAAATGTTTGTATGTGTTATATAACTCTAGGTGATCTGTTTGGTCAACTTATGAGGGAGGATCCATCAACCATAAAGGGGGCAGAGACTCTGATGCTTGGGGAGATGCTCACGCTGCCACAGAACTTTGGGTAAAATGACTCACATTATGTATTATATGCAGGATGTGGGAGGTAAGGGGTATGCTGCTGGCTGCTGGCTGTACCCCTGGCAGTTACCCCAGTTTATGGTGGTACCCCTGGCAATTACCCCAGTTTATGGTGGTACCCCTGGCAGTTACCCCAGTTTATGGTGGTACCCCTGGCAGTTACCCCAGTTTATGGTGGTACCCCTGGCAGTTACCCCAGTTTATGGTGGTACCCCTGGCAGTTACCCCAGTTTATGGTGGTACCCCTGGCACTTACCCCAGTTTATGGTGGTACCCCTGGCAGTTACCCCAGTTTATGGTGGTACCCCTGGCAGTTACCCCAGTTTATGGTGGTACCCCTGGCAGTTACCCCAGTTTATGGTGGTACCCCTGGCAATTACCCCAGTTTATGGTGGTACCCCTGGCAGTTACCCCAGTTTATGGTGGTACCCCTGGCAGTTACCCCAGTTTATGGTGGTACCCCTGGCAATTACCCCAGTTTATGGTGGTACCCCTGGCAATTACCCCAGTTTATGGTGGTACCCCTGGCAATTACCCCAGTTTATGGTGGTACCCCTGGCACTTACCCCAGTTTATGGTGGTACCCCTGGCAGTTACCCCAGTTTATGGTGGTACCCCTGGCAGTTACCCCAGTTTATGGTGGTACCCCTGGCAGTTACCCCAGTTTATGGTGGTACCCCTGGCAGTTACCCCAGTTTATGGTGGTACCCCTGGCACTTACCCCAGTTTATGGTGGTACCCCTGGCAGTTACCCCAGTTTATGGTGGTACCCCTGGCACTTACCCCAGTTTATGGTGGTACCCCTGGCAGTTACCCCAGTTTATGGTGGTACCCCTGGCACTTACCCCAGTTTATGGTGGTACCCCTGGCAGTTACCCCAGTTTATGGTGGTACCCCTGGCACTTACCCCAGTTTATGGTGGTACCCCTGGCAGTTACCCCAGTTTATGGTGGTACCCCTGGCACTTACCCCAGTTTATGGTGGTACCCCTGGCAGTTACCCCAGTTTATGGTGGTACCCCTGGCAGTTACCCCAGTTTATGGTGGTACCCCTGGCAGTTACCCCAGTTTATGGTGGTACCCCTGGCAGTTACCCCAGTTTATGGTGGTACCCCTGGCAGTTACCCCAGTTTATGGTGGTACCCCTGGCAGTTACCCCAGTTTATGGTGGTACCCCTGGCACTTACCCCAGTTTATGGTGGTACCCCTGGCAGTTACCCCAGTTTATGGTGGTACCCCTGGCACTTACCCCAGTTTATGGTGGTACCCCTGGCAGTTACCCCAGTTTATGGTGGTACCCCTGGCACTTACCCCAGTTTATGGTGGTACCCCTGGCAGTTACCCCAGTTTATGGTGGTACCCCTGGCACTTACCCCAGTTTATGGTGGTACCCCTGGCACTTACCCCAGTTTATGGTGGTACCCCTGGCACTTACCCCAGTTTATGGTGGTACCCCTGGCACTTACCCCAGTTTATGGTGGTACCCCTGGCAGTTACCCCAGTTTATGGTGGTACCCCTGGCAGTTACCCCAGTTTATGGTGGTACCCCTGGCAGTTACCCCAGTTTATGGTGGTACCCCTGGCAGTTACCCCAGTTTATGGTGGTACCCCTGGCAATTACCCCAGTTTATGGTGGTACCCCTGGCACTTACCCCAGTTTATGGTGGTACCCCTGGCACTTACCCCAGTTTATGGTGGTACCCCTGGCACTTACCCCAGTTTATGGTGGTACCCCTGGCAGTTACCCCAGTTTATGGTGGTACCCCTGGCAGTTACCCCAGTTTATGGTGGTACCCCTGGCAGTTACCCCAGTTTATGGTGGTACCCCTGGCAATTACCCCAGTTTATGGTGGTACCCCTGGCAATTACCCCAGTTTATGGTGGTACCCCTGGCAGTTACCCCAGTTTATGGTGGTACCCCTGGCAGTTACCCCAGTTTATGGTGGTACCCCTGGCAGTTACCCCAGTTTATGGTGGTACCCCTGGCAATTACCCCAGTTTATGGTGGTACCCCTGGCAGTTACCCCAGTTTATGGTGGTACCCCTGGCAATTACCCCAGTTTATGGTGGTACCCCTGGCAGTTACCCCAGTTTATGGTGGTACCCCTGGCACTTACCCCAGTTTATGGTGGTACCCCTGGCAGTTACCCCAGTTTATGGTGGTACCCCTGGCAGTTACCCCAGTTTATGGTGGTACCCCTGGCACTTACCCCAGTTTATGGTGGTACCCCTGGCACTTACCCCAGTTTATGGTGGTACCCCTGGCACTTACCCCAGTTTATGGTGGTACCCCTGGCACTTACCCCAGTTTATGGTGGTACCCCTGGCAGTTACCCCAGTTTATGGTGGTACCCCTGGCACTTACCCCAGTTTATGGTGGTACCCCTGGCAATTACCCCAGTTTGGTCCTGGGAGACTGTCTCTGTAGTATTAGTGTGAGACCTTTATAAAATAATCAAATGTTAATCACTAAACCTAACAAACCTATGAAATAATGAAATAAAAAATGAAACAAGTTAAATTATGCATTTTATTACCATAATCAAACATGGTAGCAACATAACATTTAGGTTGTCTGATATATGATTTAAATATCACATGTAAAGTGTGGACAATGCAAAAAATGTCAGTATGAAGGTCTTATTTCTTTAGTGTGAGAGTGTTAAATGATATATATTACAGAGAAACCAATTAACCAGTAAACAATCACTATGAAAAAAGCATGTTTTGATCTAAGGATATGTTTTATCCACTAATGATGTAGGAAAATAGTTTTTCACAATAGTGTCATAGGGATTTTAGTACAAAATGTCCCCTCAGGCCATGTTTTGAGTCAGGCCTGTGGCATATTTCTGCTAACATGGAGCAATTTAGTCTGTGCCTGGATTTTCTTGCCATGGCATGTTGAAATTGTTTTTGAAAACCCTCACAGACGTGGTCTAGACAAGGCCTTCTCCATCTCTGAAATTCTGCGTCCTTAAGTCTGTTCAGTCCTCAGAATTCAGAAACTCTTTTTGGCAGCAGTCTATTTCAGAGCCTCAAAGTGACCTAATAATCCCATATTCTTTCTCTCCCTCTTTCTCTTCCTCTATCTCGCTCCTCCCTTCCTCTTTCTCTCTCCATCTCTCTCTCCCCCTCCCCCATACAGAAACATTTTCCTTGGTGAGACCTTCTCAAGTTACATCAGTGTGCACAATGACAGCAATCAAGTGGTTAAAGATATCCTCGTAAAGGTACAGGTGCAGCAGAATTGTGTCCGGACGGCCAAACGGTTCAGCTCTCTGTTTCACCATCCACCTCCTCACTTGTCCTGCTGTTTGGCCTGTGCTGTGTGTAGGCAGATCTCCAGACCAGCTCACAGAGGTTAAACCTGTCGGCATCGAACTCTGCAGTGGCCGAACTCAGACCTGAGTGCTGCATCGATGATGTTATTCACCATGAAGTCAAGGAGATCGGAACGCACATGTGAGATGAGCTGGAATATTGTAGGTAGTAATAAACCTAAGACAAGAAGCAGGTGATTAGATGCATTGATAATAAAGCAGAGATGGCAAATCTGGCAGATAATTTCTATTGCACATGTATATAATTTATACCTAAACCACATGCTACTGAGTCAGCCTTGTTTAATTAGAAACTAATGTTGGGTTAAAGCTTGGTTTAGGTAGATATCAACAATCAAGGTGGACACTTCTGGCCCATACAGTGGCCACCATATTAAAATATACATGAGACACACCAGAACATCTCAGTCAGTTGTGGTTCTGTATTCTTAATATTTACTGAGAAATGCATGTTTCCTTTCAAGCCTGGTCTGTGCAGTCAGCTACACCACTCAGTCTGGAGACAAACTGTACTTCAGGAAATTTTTCAAATTTCAGGTAAATAAATATATTCTTTAATTTATTTATATGTAGTAGAATTATTACACTGGGTAATTACATTAGAGTTACATTATTAGATTATTACATTAGAGTAGCTCATATCTTCTTCACAGTTGTCCACCGTGTTTTTGCCGCATCCTGTAGAGCTAAAGGATAGGGTACACTCCAGAGCCGTCACTCTAAAATAGTGCAGAAGGGGTCGGGTTCACTCCATCACTCTGAAATAGTGCAGAAGGGGTCGGGTTCACCCCGTCACTCTAAAATAATGCAGAAGGGGTCGGGTTCACTCCGTCACTCTGAAATAGTGCAGAAGGGGTCGGGTTCACTCCGTCACTCTGAAATAGTGCAGAAGGGGTCGGGTTCACTCCGTCACTCTGAAATAGTGCAGAAGGGGTCGGGTTCACTCCGTCACTCTGAAATAGTGCAGAAGGGGTCGGGTTCACTCCGTCACTCTGAAATAGTGCAGAAGGGCATTGCATGAGAAGAATGCAATTAACACCCTAGCTTCACATTTTGAGCTGGGGAATGAGCTCACTGAACTAAAGCAATCACGGTGGGTTTGAGCATTCAGGCTTGGCAAGGCTTTAGTCACGGACATCTGGAGAAGCTGGGCTGAAAAATACAGGGTTATTCCCTGTGTGTGCTCTGTGGTTTTACATGATACTCTGAGCATGTCTGTGCGTCTTAGTGTGTTTTATCCTGTATATGGAGTCTACAGAGCAGCAATCTGAGACCAGCTTGGCCCTCAGTTTGAATTCTTTTTTAAACCAGGTCCTCAAGCCTCTAGATGTGAAGACCAAGTTCTACAATGCTGAGGTGAGTGTTAAGTTATTACTCAACCTATCAAGAGCACTTTAGAGCTGTAACATTTGTGCACTCCCACGCTAGTGATACAAAGCCACATTTACTGATATACTCTTATAACTGCCTTTTGCAGCATTTCTGCAACTGTCCACGTATTTGTCATTTTTTGTTCTGTGGTCATATCATTTAACCTGCATTTAGGCACTGGCAACAACTCATTAAAGGTAAATATAGTATAGCTGTGCTTGTAGATGCCATTTCATTATTGGTATCTTAGCAGTATTCTTTAGGAATGTTCTTCTTTAACCATGCTTGAAGAACAAATTGACATTTGCATTTGCCTATGCATGTAACCTTCACATTTTTGTGTTTTATTTCCTCCATTAGAGTGACCTCAGTTCTGTGGTAATTTATTTCTCTTCTCATTGCAAAGTTGTTTGGTTTATTTGTGTATTTATTTTTGCAAAATCACTTTCCTTTTTCTCTCTGGAGCCAATAAAACAAGCAATGGGAAAACAATAAAAGAAAAATCACATTTCAGAATCCTAATAATGTGTTTCAAATTACAGAAAGGCAAAGGTGAATGGGTTTTAGGTTACTGTGTGCTGAAATGTCTCATTTTTTTATTGTTTTCCCCATTTCTCCTGTGACTGCTTTGGCACTAACGCTGACTCATCTTTTAAATTCAGCTGAGTGGCTAAACTCAAGGGGGCGTTCTGCTAAATCCACTTTTACCACTAAATCAGTTCATCAGTGTATGGGAAGGGGCAGGGAACTCATATAAGCGGATTTTCAACCTTTATTCTTGATTTGTGCTTATTAATTGGGTGGATTACTACTACATGTGTGATCCAACTAAGCCTACAGTAAAATATTACATTTCTTGATTGCTTGGAGCATATAATGAATGTGTCCAGGTGTTAGAAGTGTCAAAAATGATGACCCTGTTGTGGAGTGTTTCCTAAGCTCCTTGCTGCTCATTGTTTACATAATGTGTAGAGAAGATATATCATGCATATGTACAAGCTATGTGAACATTCTTCTAAAGAGATACCTGTAAATCCACAATCTGTAAAGATGTTTTCTATTAAATTTTGGTTGTTCTTTCTTATTGATTGATTGGTTGTGCTTGGCATGAACATGTGCTTTATGCTGAACAATAACAATAGTTCTCTTAAAGGTCTGATCTTTCTCAGTTCATATCCACATTTCGAATTGCAGGCATGAACTAACCGCTGGTAATGTAAGTTCGGTGCAGTTTATACTGATGCCCTGCAGTGGCTGTTTTATTTGGCCTTGGAGCTTGCTTGAGATATTTGATTTAGATTTCTTCAAATTCCCAGTTGTGTGTATCTCAGCCTTCAGAATCCAACTGAATCACTGGAGGTCACCAGATAAATGGTGCAAAAGCTTACCCTGGTCATTTCACACTGTGAACTTTTCACATAACTACAAGAACACAAGAATGTCTTATAAATGACATTAAAAATCTCCACAGAGGCCAAATAAACTGGCTAGTTACAACTAGTTTCCCAGTGATGCACAGTGCTCTAAGCCAACTATGACGAATTTTGTCCCCTTAGACAGATGAGGTTTTCCTGGAGGCTCAGATTCAGAATATTACCACATCGCCCATGTTCATGGAGAAGGTGTCTCTGGAGCCTTCCATGATGTACAATGTCACAGAACTGAACACAGTGACCTTGGGAGAGGGAAGGTAAAGGCACTACAACATACTCTGACCCTTCTTACTGCATGCATGTCTTTTAGGATCTAATTAACTATCATTGGTTGATATTTGCACAATTGTCACTTCTACCAATCACAGCTTTGAGGCTTTTGATGATTAGTAGTGTAATGTTTTTAAGAAAAGCTATGACATGCATGATGAGTGCCTCCTTTCTTTTCTTGAACCCTTTTTGCTTTTTATCATCACTTTTTTGTTTAGCGAGTCCACCTTTGGGAAGATGGCTTATCTGCAGCCCATGGACACACGCCAGTACCTGTACTGTCTGAAGCCCAAGCCTGAGTTTGCAGAGAAGGCCGGGGTTATTAAAGGGGTGACTGTAATTGGCAAACTGGACATCGTGTGGAAGACCAACCTGGGGGAGAGAGGACGGCTGCAGACCAGTCAGCTGCAGAGAATGGTACGGCCTGCTCAAGGGCACTCTTACACCTGGACTCCAAACACACTGGCTCCTTTTCCAAACATGGATTGAGGTCCATTCATCATCCAGTAATATCTGTTTAGTGCCTTATTTACCATGGTAATATCTAACAGTTCCTTTGTGATACAACTCTGTTTCCATGGAAGATACGATACACAGTATAGTAGTTTAGAAAATTGCTCAGATTAAGAGTGCAATATTTTTCTTGACTATCAGTATTTATGGTTGGAGAAATATTACTCTTGCTATTGCACTTATTTGGCTGCTTCCCTTCATCTTCAAGGCACCCGGTTATGGAGATGTCCGGCTCTCGCTCGAGCTCATTCCTGACACGGTGAGCCTTGAGGAGCCTTTCGACATCATCTGCAAAATCACAAATTGCAGGTATGATCGTTCAGTCTCTCTTCAATGTATTTGCAACTTAGCACTGAGCTTGTGCCCCTTGTAAAACCCATGTCCCTGCCATAAAGCATGTGCCCCGCCCCCCTAAAGCCCATACTGTGTGCTGTTTCCCAGTGAGAGGACCATGGACCTGGTGCTGGAGATGTGCAACACCCGGTCAGTGCACTGGTGTGGCGTCTCAGGCCGCCAGCTGGGTAAACTCAGCCCCAGTGCCTCACTCTCCATCCCTCTTAAGCTCCTGTCCTCTGTCCAGGGCCTGCAGGTACGCACCAACTCAATCCACGCAGGATTCATATTCTACCTTATATTGATAGTAGTATTGGTAGTATTTAAGTCTGTGCAGTCTTTTGAGGAATACATCGGTTCTTATGATTTCAGTCAGTGGAGAATGTGAGCATGTGTGCAGTATTTTTATGTTCTGAACTCTGCATTTCAGAGCATATCTGGACTGAGGCTCACTGATACCTTTCTAAAAAGAACATACGAGTATGATGACATCGCCCAGGTGTGCGTGGTGTGTCCGTACCTGGGGCCAGAAAGCTGAGGCTTCTCTCTCCCATCACACTGTGTCTGTAGGATATGATACTGGACCAAGATCACTACTCCCTGTCTCCCTGTTACCACTTTTTACAGTATGAGCTGATCATTGTTTTAAAATGTTATTTATAAAATGCTTATCCTGATTTTAAGTGTCTCTAACTGTGAATAAAATGGCCTTGCTTAAAACAGCAATCTTCTGTAAACAAGAAATATCAGATAGACCTTTTTGCACGTGATAATTATGAAATATCAGGTTTTACAAGAGGGAAGATGCTTACGTTTCCACGACCCCGTGGCAGGTTCAGCAGAGCACTCCCGTTTGCTGCTTAATGACAACCACTTGCATGCTAAAGGAAACACACTCGGGCAAAGTGATTTCAAGACATTTATTCTTAACATCTATTTTTTCCCCGCACAAAGCTTGTTGTTTACACGCATATTTTCTTAAGATTAAATTACACATTTGACTACAAATATATTATAGAGCGTGCAAAATAATTTAGGCCAAGACATTAAATATGCTCATTCTGTTAACATTATTTGTGTCAACGTTGTAAAATAAATAATTAGTGGAATAATAGTGCCACTAAAGTCACATATATGAAGTGGTTTGTTTTTTTTATCAGCACTAAATGATTTTTGTCAGTCACAAAATGATTTGTTCCTAAAATGAACAAAAAGTGCAGTAAAACTTAATATCATTTTATACCTTGGATACAACAATGATCCATATATATATATATATATATATAGGCATGAAATCAAAATGAAATAATTTGTTAAAATGGAATTAGAACAAATTCAACCCTGATGTGTCTTTGCCAGGAGCAGCTATGTGAAAAGCTGAGGACTTGCACACAAGCGTATATACAGATACAGAAGCTCAGCAGTCTACTGCATTGGGTGAAGGTTCTCTGAGTGCTGTTAGTATACAGATGGGCTAAGATGCTTTCACGTCACACCAGCTCCAAACGCCCCTGCTCACCTTCCACACTATTCTACTTTCCACAGTGTTTCTGAGTACGGAGCTCGTACAATAATCAGGATGTCCCATGAAAACACTTCCCCAAATTTCCTCAATACCAACAGGTATCCGTGGAACTTGAGGAGCTTGGAAGGGCAGTGAAGTGCCAAGGGAAGCTGTGGAGTGTGGAAGGGGCTTGAGACCTCTGGTTCCTCTGCTTCCCTCATGGACGGAAGACAAAGCCCCCACCCCCATAAAGTGCCACAGTCCCACCTCCCTCTCCTCACTCCAGCTCAGGATGGAAACAATGGGTGTAGAGATTGCATTGATGACATTCCTGCTCCCTGTATTGCATTGACGATATTCCTGCTCCCTGGATTGCATTCACAACGTTCCTGCTCTCTGGACTGCATTCACAACGTTCCCGCTGCCTGCCCTCGCCACAGCTCCTTCTCGATCTTCCTCTTGCCTGGAGCTGAGGAAGAGGGGTTTCCTTAATGCTTGTAAAAGCTGTCTGAATGTGGCATCACTTTAAAAACCCTCTTGTGAATGATAACTGATGGAGTAACAACAATAACGATATCCTTTTAGGTCAGGGATTTTCGGCTCTGGTACTGGGAAATCACTGTGGCTATACAGGTCTATGATTTCTCTGCTGGAGTGTGTGTGCTCAGGAATGGCTTGTGTGTGCTGAGGAAATGCAGGATTTTATGTCTGAGCTGTGCTGTGCTGTGAGCAAACCTGGACTGATCAGGAGCGCTCTTCAGCACTACCACTAAACGATCGGCTCCTGATGTGGTTCCTCAACTGCTCGATCAGCTCCGGATTCTGCTGCTGGATCTGCTGGGCGAACTGCTGACCACTGACAGGAGCAGCAGAAAGACATCTTGTTAATCGGCTTTCCTGAGAAGTCGGTTGATTAAATAAAAATCGGGTATTATGTTGAATGAAATGCTTCAGTGCAGTGCTCTGTTCCCCACTTGGGGAGAACACATATTCTACAAGGCTTTGTGGTTTTCAGTAACTTGGCCAAAGAGGGGCTGGATAATTAGCTGTTGAGTTAAATCAGGTACAAGAGCATGGAAAACACAAAACCGCTGCTGAACAAAGGTTCCACAAGATAGGATCTGGGAAATGCCATGCTAATGTTATTAATGAAATAGGTGAACTAGACAGCATCTCATTCCTGTGTTACCTTTTCTATGTGGAAGGTTCTAGAAGACACTGTTTATCATGCATGCTTACGCTTCAATGAGGCTGGAGATGTCCGCCAGGCCTCCGACTCCAGCAGCTGGACCTCCCACTGCGTTAGACATCATTCCTGACATGCTGCCCCATGAGAATGACAGCAGGTAAACACACCATTTCCAGTATCACATTACACCTATAACCGTGAACGCAAGCAAACATTGATGGTGGCTGAACAATGTTTAATGTGGCAATCAATATCAGTATTTAAAGCTCAGCAAAACAAGCTTAGGGAACCAGAGCTTACCAGAGGCACCTAAAAACTCAAATCTCCTAATTAATAGATTACAAGTTAAAATATATGATGACTAGGCATGAAACATAAAAAATATTTCATAGAACATTATACAGCAGCTTATAGAAAAGCTAAAAGCATACGTGATCTAAATGCCTGCACTTACAGGTGTTGCACCTGCTGGTTTTGCATCACGCTGGCAGCCTATGAGGAGAAATGAAAGACAAAACTACAAGCAACTCACTGACTTGAGTACTTTTCAAAATATGTATCTTTTCCTTGAATTACAGTATATCCCTTCTGTAGCGACTTTGCAAGCGGACGAGGACTTCAATTCCCAGAACACTCCTGCAACAGCCACACCCCCAGCCACATTCACATGCTCTGGCTAACCATCGTGCTCCCCTCTTCCTTCTGTTCTTCCTATTCAGATCATTTATATATTGCAAAATCTCGTTATTGTTCCATTGCGTTTCTAACCCTTTCTATTCCTGTTGTCTTGACTCATGCATGACCCTTTCTATAACTGTTTCTGTTCCATCTTACCGTTTACCTATTTTTCATTTTCTCTTTGGACACGTTTGTGTTTTGACCTCTGCCTGGTTTATGGATTTATGTCTCTGCATTCTGTTTGGTTTGCCAGATAATAAATATCATTTTACTCGTGTGCATCTTGGATTCAGTGTGTTAGCCTGACACTTCCCTTGAACCATAGTAACAAATGCAAATGGTTTGTAAGGAGCTTCACCTACCAGCATTCAATTAATTACATTCACAATGATTTTACAGCACAGTTACATAACAGTTACGGCATCTACTTATGATGTAACAACACCATAGTAATCTTATATTCTATAGCAGCTAAGAGAATTCTAGAAGTGCACATAAAAAAAGACAATATTAAATAATAGCATTGCATATGCAGAGGAAGAGAGCAGGTAAAAGGTTATGAGACATTTTCGAGTTGTGTAAAAACTATAAGCCAGCTACAAACCCTGCCAGTTCTTACCATGCTAATGAAGGCGGGGTTGTTGATTAGACTAGCCATGTCAAAACCCAGTCCTGTCGCTGTCTGTGGAGAGACAAGTTATTAAAGAACTACTTGTACAGCAGGTCATTGAGATAAGCCTTAGCTTTAGAGGTCAGTGAGAATATGACAGCACTGTAATAATCTTTAATAATCTCTTCTGCTGCTTGGCATTTGTTCATAACTTGAATAAATCTCATGTCCATCTTAATGCAAAACTGATGTGAATTGCTGATTGCATGCATTCATTCTTTTTCAGTCTGTAACATACATATTTATTACATTTATGAATAAAACCCTAACATTTCTAAGACACAATCTAACTGGGTATTTCTAGCTTCTTATCACTGGTAAATTATTTTGAGCACACGCCTGAAACAAGCGAGCCCAACTTACAGGACTGGATGCTTCTTTATTTTTTTGCTCAGCAATCTTTAAGTTGGATTTGTATGTGTCATTCTCAGGATCTAGAACCAAAGCCTTCTTGAAGTAAGAAATGGCTTCTGGATATTTGCTCATGGAAGTCAGTGCCAATCTGGAAATCAATAGAACAACTTTACTGGAAATCACAGAAAAAAAATATCTCTAGAAACTCTGATCCCAAAAGTACAGAGTATATCTTAGCGAAAACTGTTTTGTATACTACAATTTTGTATTCTGGTACCCTACATGTTATCTTCTGAATACTGCACTATACTCATATAATGGCAAAAGAATTAAGTAACTACTATAATACAATGACTCACCCCATCCTTCCATAAGCTTTGCTGTACGTTGGCTCGATTGCGATTGCCCGTTCACAGTCTGCGGTAGCCTCTGTGTAGTTTCCCAGTTTACTGTGTGCCGCAGCCCTGAGAACACAATGGCATTTCTGTAACATTTCATTACTTGTGCAGTCAACGTTGGGGTTTGTGGAAGCGTAATGGATCCTCAGCTATCGCTCAGTTAAATAGTAGCCCACCTGTTGCAGTAATAGACTGCCTTTCTTTGGTCCAGATGGATGGCTTTTGTGTAGCACTCCACAGCACAGCTGTAGTTCTCCTCCTTCATGTGGTTGTTCCCTTATGATCAAACATCCATTACCAAACCTTTCAGAACTTGAAGGGTATCCCACATTTTTTTAATTACTCCTCCTCTAACTCATTGTGGTACCAGACATGTTAGCACAGCAGCTATTAATTTACAATTCTAAATGACAAATTCACTCTATGTTAAAGAAGTAAATGGCTGCACAAATGGAGCTACAGTAATCAGTTCCACATGTCAGGCTATGTTTTATTCCTTTAAATTCAGTGGGTACCTTCGTTCTTCAACTGCTCTGCCCGCTCTGTGTCCTCATCAGATGGAGTCGTCTCTTCTGACGTCACAATATCATTCTGTATGTTGTGATTTCATGAAAGAATACAAGAATATGACTAACATTCATGGCACGTCTGTGGGTTTCAAATACATAATCCTCTTGGGGTTTTTCTCTAAAGCAGTTTTCCCAAAATCTGGCCTCCTGACCCTCCTTAAAGTTATATTCATAAAAATATTGTCCTGACCCTTCTGACCCTCCTTTAAGTTGTATTCATAAAAAGAAAATTGTAAGAAAATCAAACAAACAAACAGCCAGATTGTGACTCTAGAAGCAGCTGTCTAGTAGCAGGTTTGAGAAACCCCCTACGCATTTAAAACAAACACCTTGGAAACCATGTCAGTTTCAGACATGGTTGATTGTAAGTGGTATCAGACTACAAGACAAATGGTAGGTTACTCAGGCACGCTGGCGTGATCAACTCCTTTGATCTCTAATGATAACTGAATGCCTGAACTAGTGCCTAATCATTCAAAGGATGCCACTTCATTTCCAAAATTTATTTGCTTATGTTTTCACTGTTGGTAATTAGAAGGATCAAAACCAGTCCCAATTCTGGATCAGAATGAAAATAATGTGTAAGTAACAACAGCTTTTCAAATCCCTGACTGTGGTGTTAGCTGCCAGCTAATGTTTGCAGCTGGAAATGGGCCACGGTCACCTTGAGGAGGGAGTTCAGAAAGATCTCCCTGAGTGGCGTTGGCGGAGCAAGGTGACAGTCGCTGGAGCTGATCTTAAACGTGGTCTCCAAACACTGTATGGCAACTATTGGAAATAGACAGCAAACACTTTTGAGGTCTTGTTGTTGACACAATTTGCCAATTACTTTACCATCCAATGTCAAGCAAAAATAGATTTCCATTCCATATCTCCATACATTTACATTATTCTTATCCAAGATTTTTTTTTAAATGGCTAGTCATTGAAAAGGATTTTAACATCCACTGGTATAAAAAGGAAGTCTGTGTCTTTTAGTCTTTAACAGAAGAGGCTGGCCTACCTTCGAGGCTTTCCTGTTCATCTGAATTTAGTGAACCACAGTGTGTCTGGTCTCTGAGGAACTGCACTATGGAATACGCCAGGCGCTTTTCCACTGCCATTTTGTCTATGAAAACTGAGAGGGGGGAAAAAGACTCTACTCATACATTAAATTATGTCCTGGCACTGAGCAAAGCCCTTGCTAAGCATCATTCCTTCTGACCACAAATGAAAGTGCCAAGATTGAGTGCCAATTGCCTTCTGATAAATGGAGGCTCAAACCAGCCTAAATCACTGTGATTACTTTGAAGGGAATACTGCTGTTACACCAGAACTATTGCAGGTCTTATATTCCAACCCTCTGCTTGTCTTAGCAGCCTCCCTGGAGCCTCATGTCTGCTCCAGACTGTTGTAGGCACACTAGTTATCGCAAACTTTCAAAACCTGCTTCTGGTCACTATTGAGGGTCACATATTTTCACAAACTACAAGCGTATATTAAGCATATTTTCATAGATATTGCAATAAGTAGTTGCGGTTAATTACGTAATTGGCCAACAAAACAAAGATTTGTATATTAAAAGGCTACATAACATATCTAGAGCGTAACACGACAATGTTACAGCTCCACCCAATACGCATTCTATGTTGCGTTTGCCATAGTAATGTCCCTGGGATAACAAAATCTACACACACGATGCCGTTAACCTCCGTGATGTAATGCTAACTGGGCATTCCAGTTTTACCCATAAACTGAGCCACTGTACGTGAATGGTAATCAACATCAGGCTACAAATTAGCGATGATTCAGTAATATAATTAGAAGCTCTTTATAAGCGATCCATGTTTAATATGTTTAACGCTATACTGATTTCCACGGATGAGCTGCAGAGCGCAGGGTGCAATGGCTGAAAACAGTCGCCACCACTCTAAAAAGGATAGACATGAAGCGGACAACCTCGGAAAAACCTCGTTTCCTGCTGGTATTTCGCAATTATAAATTGGCAATAACATTGTTGCGCTGGTGAGGCCACAGGCGCCCCCGCCCACTTACCTGGAGATTGTGGCAGCAACCCGTACCGGAGCGTCACGGAAACTTGGGTCCGACGGATTCCTCTCCGAGCGCCTGCGCGTCTTCGACGGAAGTGAGCGAGCTGTGGCGCCCGAGCTGGAATATCGTGCTTTTCCTTAGCGTGCCCGTGCTTTGAGCAGGTAACAGGTGTTGGAAAGTGCTTTCATTCCTGGTTCTTAAAGATTACTCTATCTGTTAAAGAATAGAGTTTTTCTTATTTTTCTTTTTTTTAATTAGCTCGTCAGTGCAAAACTCATCAGCGCCTAAATTTGTTGAATACGCTTACCCAAAGTCTGTAAAATGTTATCTACGGGATCGTTTGAGTTTTAAATGTATTAATCTCAAATTGCTATGCTTTAGCAGTCTCCTTGTCTGTCAGTCTGTGGGGTTCAGCTTTCTGCTCAAAGTATGGCTTTCAGGGGTTTACTGTTTGTTTGTCTAAGCAAGAGAATATTTGAAGCCATTTGATCGGATTTAACAGGTTTGGTTCCTGTCGAGCTACAGCAACAGAGTTTGATTACTACACCACTGTTGTTGACATTGTAGGATAAACAATGTGAAGTGTTTCTTTAGTTTATTTACTCTAAGCGCCAGAGTGAAACTGGAATCTGGCCTCTACGATTTTTATAATAATAATAAGATGTATTTGTATTGCATTTTTCATGCATAAATACAACTTCAAGTACAGAAAATTAAAACTCATACATATAAGATTTATAACTTTTAAATATGATCACACGAACATAATAGTAGAGGGGTCATAATGATACTACTACTAATAATAATAAAAATAACTAATGATAACAGAAATTTAAAATACATTAAAAAATGTATTAAAATATTAATAAAAAAAGGCACTAGTTAAAAATAAATACAGTGACTGATAGTAGTATTGAAAGTGAGTAAAAACATCAAAATCATGAAAGAAAATGGTAAAATAGGTTGTGAGTTGCTTCTTGAAATGATGTACTGATAATATTGTTTCGTCTCTCTTCGTAAATCTTTTCGGGTGCATAAAAAAGTTTTTATTGATTTAACAATAAAAGAAATTGTGATGTTGATTACACTACTTTTATTTCAAAAGAATTTATCGATCTTGAAGATCAGGTTATAATAAACAGTTTAAGACATTTCTGCCCAAAATTATTCAAACGTGGCTGATGACAGGAATCTGAGATGGAATGTGAGCCCAGAGCCAACCCTACTGATGACAGAGAGTCTGATCTAGAGAATACAGTAAGCCTGTGACATCTGGAACGTGTCCTTCTATAACACAACACAGGTTCTGGCAGAGGCTAAACTGGATTATGCAGGTGAGCCAATGTAAACTCTCTTTATGAAAACCATAACTTGTAGTCATATTATATTCTCTTGTACATTTATATGTATTAAAATAAATAAATAAATAAATATATATATATATATATATATATATATATATATATATATATATATATCTTGTACATTACCATCTAGATTCACATTACTTTGTCCTCTTACTGATCTGTTATCTGCAAATGTTGTTCTCACAGCATATGCTGGATTTCCCTCAGTATGTATGCCCTTGCAAAGAGGTGTGATCGGCAAGCACCAAAGTTGACAGGCATCTGTCTGAGTTTGATGTGGAAATGAGGATGAGAACAGATGTGTTGTAAAGCAAGACAGTGGATTCCTCTTTGCCCAGTGGTAGGTGCTGTCAGTACTCCATTTTGAGATCCAATGACATATTTTAGCATAGTTAGAAAAGCCAATGTACACAAATGTTAATAACCAGACACAGTGTGTTTGTTTATTCTATCTGCTCAGCATTTATGAATTTTTAATTAGAAAGAACATGGCACCTGCTGAAGTTGCTCTAAAGCAAGAAGATGGCCTTCCACAGCAAGGGCACTGAAGTGTGAGGAGCACTGGAACAGCAGGGCACTGAGGTGTGAGGAGCACTGGAACAGCAGGGCACTGAGGTGTGAGGAGCACTGGAACAGCAGGGCACTGTGGTGTGAGGAGCACTGGAACAGCAGGGCACTGAGGTGTGAGGAGCACTGGAACAGCAGGGCACTGAGGTGTGAGGAGCACTGGAACAGCAGGGCACTGTGGTGTGAGGAGCAGTGGAACAGCAGGGCACTGTGGTGTGAGGAGCAGTGGAACAGCAGGGCACTGTGGTGTGAGGAGCAGTGGAACAGCAGGGCACTGTGGTGTGAGGAGCAGTGGAACAGCAGGGCACTGTGGTGTGAGGAGCAGTGGAACAGCAGGGCACTGTGGTGTGAGGAGCAGTGGAACAGCAGGGCACTGTGTGAGGAGCACTGGAACAGCAGGGCACTGTGGTGTGAGGAGTACTGGAACAACTGACTGGATTGAGGTTGAATAAAGCCTCGGCTGTGGCAGCCATGCTAACTACATGTTGGACATGAACATGGCCAGGAACTCCAACAATGGCTTGCTTTTTGGTAGGTGTCTAGCCCCTTTCTCCTCGCATCAACTTCAATACATTATATGACAGCAAGACTGTCACCTGAATTATGTGTTTACTTTAAGTCAAGTTATTAAATGGGTGGGTAGCTGTTGCAGAATTGTTTTAAGTTTCTGTGTAAAGTTTTCATGGTCACTATACACTTTACAGATAGTTAAACACCCTCATGTTATTATACTTTACAGATAGTTAAACACCTTCATGTTATTATACTTTACAGATAGTTAAACACCCTCATGTTATTATACTTTACAGATAGTTAAACACCTTCATGTCACAGCAACCACATGATGCTCCCAGAACAAGCAATCATGTCCACCTCATTCATCGTCTCCTGAATCCTGAAGGCTTTCACCTGTTATGCCTATTTATCTTACCTGTTTAATCCCACCTCTCCGCTTCCTCATTGTGAAGTATTGTCTCTGCCTACATAAGCATAATGATTGAATTTGGTTTCCTGCCTCCCTGGTGTTTTGGTCTCCATTTGCCTCTGTGCCCACACTTTTTGCCTGCTGTTGTCTATTTTTGCTCTCTCCATTCTGGTTTCTTGAAATGTGCCTTTGGTTTTGCTGTTTGGAGCTGCCCCTTTGTACCAACACTTTCTATTAAAAGAAACTGCTGATGCCTAGTGCATGGATCCTTGTCTCACTTTGTGACATCTCGTATATATTCTCCATGCCTTCAGATAATAGACTAGATTTTTTTTTTCGTTTTAATGCACCTCTTCTGTTCATTTCACAGGTTATAGTTGTATAGTTTTAATATAATGAATTCTGCTTTTTATGGATAAACAAAAATAATTTGCTCTTTCAATTGAGATGTGTATGTATTACATTACTCATATTATTATTATTATTATTAGTAGTAGTAGTAGTAGTAGTAGTAGTAGTAGTAGTAGTAGTAGTAGTGGTATTGTTTACATATAAAGCCCCACTCACCCTCCCAAGGGTGGTTTGTTTCCTTCAAGCTCAGGTTCTCTACCAGAGGCCTGGGAACTTAAGGGTTGTGCGTAGTATCTTAGCTGTTCCCAGGACTTGCTCTCTTCTGGACGGAGATCTCAGATGTTGCTCCTGGGATCTGCTTGAGCTACCTTTCACATCTTTTCCAGCTCATCTCGCCCTTGGTATTTCTCGAGATTTTTGTTCCTGAATTTTCCAGAGGAACAGGACAGGAGGACCTCTCTCCAAAATGTTCTGTCTCTGGAAACTGTGTGTACTCCAATTTTGAATATCTCTTACTAGAACTAGTAACTACAGTTACTCGAATTTCTCTCTCTCTCTCTCTCTCTCTCTCTCTCTCTCTCTCTCACGTGCTCATATATATATATATATATATATAATCTGTCTAGTAGAGAGAAACATGGAAACCATAAATAACATCAGGCATTTAACATTGTGTCTGCCAGATGAGTTCTGTGAGAGTCTGCCTGATAAGTTCTAGGAGAAGCTGAAGCCAGTGTGTGTGAAGAAGAGGCAGTACCACTTTTCACTCAGACAGGCTGAGTGCCAGAGGCTAGGTCTAGACTTTGATGGATAATGGCATGCGTGGGACATGCTCTACTCCATGAAACAAGTGGAGCAGGTGGGGTTGCAGTGAACAAGGACAAGCTTACCGAGCACTTTCCTCTGGAGGGGGGAGCCCCCCACCTGCTGGGTCTGCAGATCTAAAGAGGGTGTGAAGCTCCACACTGTACTAGTCTCTACAACAGTGAGGAAATAGAACCGTTTTATCTGAACTTCCATCCCAGGTAGCCATTTAGTGAACTGATGAAGTGTTTCTGTGATGGGGAAATGGACCACACTTTTTAAAATTCAAATTTATTTATATAGCACATTTTACAACAGATGTTGTCACAAAGCAGCTTTACAAATGTCCCGAGTCAATGCCCCCAGTGAGCAAGCCAAGGGAGACAGCAAGCCCGGGGCAACACTTTTCTGTATGACCTTGTTTTGCTGTGTTCTCACACTGTGCTGGATGTGAGGTCATGTTGCAAATCTAAAATAAAAGAAATTAAAAAACAAAACAAAACTAGAAGGCCTCGTAATGTCATTGTCCATTCATCCAATTCTACTCTGAGACAGTATGATTTTTGTGTAGGTATTTGCTTAATTAAATGAAATTTAGTGGAATAAACTTTATGTCCAAGAGACAATTATTACAACCATCACTAAAATAATTTTAGACTAAGGTAAAAATGACAAGGCAAACAAAAAACAAACAAACTAATGAATAGTTATGTCGATCTTAATTCAGGATCCACTGACAGAATTAATTGAACAAGCTTAATTCAGAATTAATTTACAAATAATTTGGAAAGGAAGGCCAAAGTGCCTGCTTCGGGCTACAGCCAGATGTCCTTGGGCCTTCTGGGAAGCGAAGGCTGGCCTTGGTGACCAACCTCAGCATGCAGAAGTGGAAAGGGCCCTCTCTTCTCCAACACCATGACATGGAGACCTGCTGTGAGTTTGGCTGCAGCATGTATGAGCTGTGCCCCAGGATGAACATCACTGTTATAACCCTCAGCGTCGCCTTGTTGAAATCCCTCAAAGTCACACTGTTATAACCCTCAGCATGTGGTAGAACTGGGTGTGAAAGATATCTCACTATAAAGATGGCAGTCCCATCCTGGACAGCTCGTGAGATGAGCTTGTGGCCTTCAAACTGTATGCAGGGCTATTCAACTGTCCTCTCACAGCAACTCCTTTACCATTCTTGATTAAATGATTCAATGCCTTGAGCAATGCCATATTTAGCCTTGATTCGTTTTGATTTGATTATATTGATATGATTCAAAGTTACTTTAAAAACTACATTTGATATACTGTGACTATGCCCGAGTGCCGCAGGGCGTGGAACAGGACGCACAGACTCTCTCGGCGTTGTGAAACATTTAATGACACAAACTTGTAGCCAAGGGTGGCAGTCACACGTAACATTTATGACGAACATGGGTAAACGATTAACATAGGCCGGACAAACCTGAAAACAAACATACAACTTCAAACACTAACACACAGACAAACAATAACCAACGATGAGGCATGCACCGGCTGGGGTTTAAATAGACATACACACATTAAACACGTAATCCCGTACAGGTGCGTGTCATCACGGGGGGTGTGGCTACGAACATGGGTGAACGCCCCTGCACGCGTCAGGCCGTACCACGTGACGGGGGGGGGGGGTGTCCCGTGACATATACAAATGTAACTGGACAAACTTTATTGACTATTATTACAGTTGATTATTCCAGCATCAGTTCAACTGAAACACCACATTCCAATCAATGTGTGGTTTTGTCATAAACTTGCCTGTACCCTGTAATGTCCCTGCAGTGCAGGCACTGAACCTGTTTTCCCCATCACTGCACACCCCTGCCGGGTTGCTAAATCACAGGCAGATCGTGCTCAGCAAAGTGAATCAAGAGCGCCACACATAGGCCATGGTGGGTACTGAGTTTACCAAAACCTAGAAGGAAACTGAACATTCAGCCTATAGTCTATGATTCAGTCAATCCAGGGAATAAACCTGAACTAATAAACTGCTAAGCAGATAGTGGCAGGTGACCATGCCTCTGGTGTTTTAACCTGGAGTGATGGACACCTCTCATCAAGGACAAATCTAATATGAAGGACACTTCCTAAATATGTCAATTTAAAAAATTGTGATTATAAATATGATTTATTATTATGCTACTGGCAAGATAACAAAAATAAATGGTAAAAAAGGAGTTTTATTTATTAAACTAGCAAAATGAGAATGGTTCACTTCTTCCATCCAACATGAACAACCATGAAAAGGACTTCTATTTATTGTGGAATTTATGTCATATGACGGGCTGTGGTAAGGATATAGCGATAAGGTGACAAGTATTGAGCTTTCACCCCTTTCCACAAAAACAAACCCGAGTATTAGTTTTAGTCATCTTGCAAGGGGCTATGATGCAGGTGGCGTGTCCTTCACCTGTGTGTGGCGTGTCCTCCAGCCCGTTCCAGAGGTAGGGGTTTATGAAAGCAGAGGTCTCTCTCTCATTTTGCTGGTATTGTTTTTGCTAGTGGTGGCTGCTACTGGTACTGTTTTCTATCTAACACACAGTGTGCATTTCTGATGAAAAAAGCGATCATGCAGAAAATATTCCTGGTTGCTAAATGGGGCTAGTGCAGGCTTGCTGCTTCTTCCCCTGCTGTGTTATACTGAAGGCAGTCATGCTTTCTTCTGCTGTCAGATCAAAGGGAAGGGCACAACAATACCTTCTGTGCATTGGGAGCTATTTAGTTGGGAAGGTCAAGTGAAGGTCATAAGTACCTTCTTCCTTGTGAGGTCCATTATTTGAATGATGTATGTTTTTGCCTGCAGGTGGTTAAGAAACACAGTAGAGTGGTTCTGGAGGTGAAAGGCATCGAATGGGCTGGACATACGCCAGACATAACCTGGACTTAAGATGGACATGAGCTGGATATGGGCTGGACATGAGCTAGATATGGGCTGGATACGGGCTGGATATGGGCTGGACTTGGGTCGCGGGCCTTGCCAGGATCTTTCACTGCTAAGGACTGACCCATGCAGCAAATGGATATTATGTCCATTTATTATAGTATTAAACTGAAAGTGATACCTTTCTCATTTCTAAGCTGGCATGACTAGAATGATCTGGCTATGAAGCCTAGTGAATTGATAAACAAAAATATACTGTAATATTGTATTTTTTGACTATCACTCTTCATCAGCCAGAATGCAGTAATGTTGTGCATACTAAATATATAGACTTTCAACATCAAATGTTTCATATGCAGTGTCCAGTCTAATATTTTAAATGTTAGATGTCTATCAAATCACAAAAATACACAAAGGAATTGTTTCCTGTTACATTTCTTATCACTAAAATATGGGGTTATATTTTTATTAACAAGTACTATTATCAAGCTATAGCTATAGAAAGCTATAGAAAATCATTTTGAATTAAGGATTATAATATAGTTTCTACAGATAAAGGCATGATGAATATTTAAGTGCAAACCCTGAAAACTACAGTTCACTGTACTGCATTTGTATTGTTCACTATATTCTACTTCGGACCTAAAATACAAATGGAGGCACAAAGCGGTTATATTTTGTTTGGTCACCAGATGGCGACAAGACACTAACAGTAATCACCAACGTTGCCTATAATAAACAAACAAACAAATAAATAATAATAAATGCAGGTGTATATATATTTCATCATTTCGCATGATTTGCTTCTGGTAATCAAAAGCACTTCACATGCCTTTAATCATTTGCTTCCTTTTTATTCTGAGTTACTGTAGTAGATAAATGCAAATTGGTTTTTATTTACTATGTGTTATTATTATTATTATTATTATTATGGTTTTAGGTATTTGGAGATTATCGATGCATCCACTTTTTATGCATACAATTCAATCAAGAGAAATTAAACAATTCAGTGTGAATTCAACCAAACTTGAAAATATACTGTTCTCATTGGTTTCTGATCCCCTGAGTGCTTGTTGACGTGAGGTTAAGCCCAATCAGGCCACACCATAGCCCGCCTCCCGCACCTCTGTTCCGCTGTTCTAACGTCCCAATGTTGACTATCTACTTTGGCCATCGAGTTGCGCACTGCTTCATCAGTCGATCTATTCAGAGACTGATTTCTGGTGTGCGTAAATTCGTTTGCTTTGGCTATCTGCGCTGTATTCATTTGCTAGCTAGATTTTTCATTTTAAATGGAGCAATGAAAGAATGTGAGCGTTAAATATATCTGGGTGCGGCGCTCTATACAAAGTGAAAAGGATTTGCACTCTGGCGGTACTAGTGGTGGACATTTTTTGCTTTTGTATTTCATCGCCTGTTGTGCTCACGAACCTTTCGGGGGTTTTGGTTTTAATTTTAGGCTTTCAAATAATTCAAGAACCTTACACGTTTCAGTTTTACCTCAGATACACTGTCCTTAAAGCTTCTTCCATATCGGAAACTATTTGTGTTGTCAAGAAAACTTCCAAGCTACGTTATCCAACTTTTGAGAGCGTTGGAGCAGAAGAATGCGCTAGCCCGCTTGGTAGCCAGCCATCTCTGAGATGCTTTTGTGCGACCAGAACTAATGCGACTTATGTGGATGTAACTGTTTTCTTTGTTCTCGTAAATGAGAAGAGAGAGTTGAAAACCTACTAATTAAGGTAAGATAAAGTTTATTTGTGTTTTAATTGGTCCTTCAGCAGCGTACAGTGCGGCAGTATAGCAAACTGTGTCTCTGCTTCCTTGTTAGCCAAATCATGCTAAAAAAGCAGGCTATTTTACCCAGTTCTCTGGTCAGTCAGTTACTGCCTGTGTTTCCATCGGGTGTAAGGATCAAATTTTGAAGCGTGATTCTGATGCTGTTTTTGGCTCTTCTTACGGAACAGGTAAAATAATGTGATTGCATATAACCTGCGCCGAGAGTCCTGTGACAATACAAATGTTTTCCACTGTCATCGGTTCAGTGTCTCTCTACTGTCAGTAAGTGTTGGCTAGCTGTCAGTCTTCAGTCGAAAAATGCCCGTTTAGAATTATTTTGAAGGTGCACCAGAATAATATTTTCATATTGTACATTTTTTAAAACATGTTTGGATACCGTCGTTGTCCATTACATCTTTTTGTGTTTGGTTTATGTTATTGATAAGAGTAGCGTAGCTCGTGGAAATCTGCAACAATATAGCTCTCTTACGTCGACCCGACGCGGATACAGCACCTTCTCTGCCATTGTGCACCGCCACTTCCTGTTCAGTGCAGGTTCCTTTCAGTATCGAGGTAATCCATGCGACACATTATGTCCATTTAACCACCACTGTGGGCAGTGACTTTGGATTTCCCCACCACTGACTAATAGGATTAGTATCTTTGACAGTGTGAGCTTTTACCCTACAGACACTGGGTCAGTTTGAAATGTGTGGCTAGATGTCTGGACATTGCCTTCTATTCTAACACCCCCTTGGTAAACAATCTTAACAAAAGGAAGTCTAATGTTTTTACACTAGTTACTTAATAACAATCAAGAAATACATATTATGCATAGATGCTTTATGTAGCAGTGTTATGGGTATGAGCAAAAATAACATTAGTAAAAATACAGGTAACTTAATTTGTGGTCACCTATTTCAGCAGGTGACAACTTTGAGTTAACACAATGAGGTAACTTGAGGGGGATTAATGTCATTTGGAAGGCTCATCCTTTCTATGGCTAATCCCTGCTTTCTGCATTCACTATACAAACGATATCTGTTAGGCCACCAAACAGCGATGGGGAATCACAGCCATGAGAGAATCATGGAAAAACATGACCAACTGAAATTCCAGCACATAAAATCAGCAGCGTACCCCGTGCTGGTCTCTTTATGCCAGTGCTGCAGGTTGAATTGACTCCAGTGCTGCTCAGCCCCAGACGTGTTATTTGAGAGGACATTTTTTTCACAAGCTGTCTGCTCCTTCTGTTTTGCCTGTTTCACTTTTTGTTATTGGCTATGATGTCGTAAACAGATTGGCCATTGTCTGGGTGCAGGCTGCCAGTGCATATTTAGAAGGGTCAGGGCCAAATCCATTTTCTTATGCATGGTAGGGACATTAACCTCTAAGCATTTTATAGAACAGCAGAATTGTATATCGTGGTGTATGTATTTTTATTGTTTTGTTTATCATGCTGTAAAACTATGGTGCCATTTGCTTGAGTTTATCTCTGTAAATGAAAGTGTTGACTTGTCTAGACATACTTTTACGGGCATTTTTGCGTTCATTATATTATGTATTTGTTAAATGTTTAATGACTTGTTCAGGTTAGAAAACATTTTCTGCTCTCAGTTCATAATATAAACAACTAAGTTAATAACTGTGTGTTAATGAATAGTGGCTCTGTGTGAGGTGGAGTTATCAGAATGCAGTGAGCTGTACCCTGCCCTGTTTGACTGGTTCATGGCTATAGCCCTAATATTAGTTCTCCTGATTGGGGGCAAACCTATTTATATTGCTGGCTGTCCGTCAGTGCAATCAATCATGCATACACTATGTGTTTGTTATTCCAATTGAAGTTTAATTCCTTAGCCAAACCAAGTACTCTTATTTCATTTGCTGCAACATGGTCTCACTATAATGTTTTACTCTTTCTGTTACTCTGAGTGACATAGTTCAAACAGACTTTATGGTCTTTTGTTCACTAAGTGCTTCTCTGTGATAAGGAGCACTGTCCTGATACTGCTGACAGCCTGCTCCAGACACTGCTGAAGTACTAAGTAATTCAGAACCAGAGCTAATGAAATCAGTATTGTAAATTATTGTGCTCTTGTGGTCTATTCTACATCCTGTTTCTTAATATACACCTGAAACCTGTGCAAGTGAAGAACATTGACGTTCAGGTCCTGGAGCCATTCTAGTACCTAAATCTGATGTGTTAGTGCAGTAACAGTAAAGGCAACAGTAAAGAACACTGTGGTTTCTTCTGCACTTCTTCCACAGGTCATTAATTGTTGGTGGTTAGTTTGCATTCAGACTCCAGATTTAAAACCAGTAGCCTAATTACAAATGTAATTCTCTATTTTGATCTAAAAGACTTGTACAGTCTTGCTAAGCTGTTTAGATTCCTTATTGCTCATATATTGTTTTCAATTGAAATGAAGCGAGTTGGTGCTGAGCGTGTTGGTGCGGGCAATGCTTACGTCGCTTTCTCTGGTTAGCGCACTGCCCTGGGTCATGTTGCACAGGTATTTTTAGTTCTCTTCTGGTACGTTTGTTGGCGGTGTGTTACTGTAAAGTTTTTCGTGATTTAATTTGTTTTAAAATCATAGCTTAACATGTTAATTCATGGCAATTATTAAAAATGCCAAGTGTCTACTACCTTTCCCACACTTTGAGTCTGTTTTCTTTGCAGCATGCCCAGAGAGCTTAGTGTTGGTGCTATCCCCTTAATGCATGGTAACAGGAGGAAGAAAACTAATGTTCAGTCTCCAGGATTGATTTTGGACAGAACGTTTAGGCTGAGAGTGTACCCGTTGATTACAATATATAATATAATACATAATATAAGGATGTGGTTCAACTGTGAGAGGTTTTTGCTCACATCGCGGTATACTGGAGTGTAGTCTCCTAAAGCCAAGCCTTGCTGTCACCCAGGTGATTGCAGCCGTGGAAACTGAGTCTCCACATCAATAGCGACATTCTCTCCAATCAGGGCACTTCAGGGATGAAGTACTCTCCACTTAATAAAAAAAGGTGTTTTAGAAGGCACAATAGACACATGCATGTATGTGCTGTCTGTTTTCAAGATGATTATTTAAATCTAACCTGACATGAAATGTCTTGACTGTTTTTCCCTCAAATTGTTTCCTTCTTTTCATTTGACAGTGATGCCTCCAACAGAATATACTTTAAATGGAAAATTCTTTCATTTAAATCATGTAAATAACATGGCCTCATAGCATTATTCTGCAAGTAATCACCATCACTTTTTGTACACCTTATTATGTAATATGACTACACTCTATCCTATAACCTTAGTGAAATAAAACTGTTTAGTTTTCTGTCATTTACTATTGTTTTTCTTGTTATTCTATCCATTACTAAACATGAGACATTCAACAATCCAATCAGATTCCATAAGATGTCAAAGATGTAGGGCTAACAGCAAACAATGAGGAGCTCCAGCTAACAGGGCAATGTAGTTTTATGGCATTTTCCATGTAACCTCTCCTCTACTCCAGAACAGACCTCTGGTAAGGAAATAATCAGTGGATATATTACACCAGAGTGTTGGGAGTGTGTGTGTGTGTGCATTACAACTTCAGTGAATAGATGAGAGCATGAGAGAAATGTAAGCCACCTGCACTGTGGTTTAATTATTTCTAAACGCTGCCATATTTAAATGTGCTCTATTAATATAGATTTAGCACAGAATGATTGTCCTAGAGCCTTTTTGGTTTTGGGTTAGGTTCTTCACTGAGACTAAAGCATATTACCTGAGTATCTTCTATCTGCCATGTTTTCATATAGCCTTTTAATTTTAATTATCCCCCAATCTGCTGTGTTTACAGAATAATGCCTTGACCTTGCTAAACCAGTTTATTCTCATAACTTGGTGTAGCATTCTTTGGTGAAAGGAATGCAGGTCATTTCATCCTCATCCTCCTCATCTCCTTTCTCTTTGATAACGCATGTATTTGCCATGTAGAGCAGTTATCAGCCTGCTGTTGTCCCAGGTAGAGTTGGAGACAGAATGTTTTTACTGCGTCATGCCTGAAGTTCAGGTGGAGTGGCCCTCTCCCCACTCGCTGTTCTTAGGCATTGTCATTTCTGTTCTTTCTCTCCACAAGCAAGTGAGGGTATTATTGTTTTTAGTGAGATTAATGTATTTGTATCTAAGCCAACATAAGTAGCCTACACAGTTCAGTCAAGTCCTCACAAAAGTCTTAACCTTGACTTTGTGCTTGAGGTTGTAGGTCGGGCATATGTTTAGGGTGTGGGGGTGTGTTTTGTGTGTGGGTTTTTTGGTATATTTTCAAAACAGATTCTTCAGTTACTGTACAAATAGGCTTAAAGTATTTGATGTGTGTCCTGCGATGGTTTAGCTTGTAAGCACAGCCACAGTCTGCAGGAGTAGTGGAAGACCTGCTAACCTCGTATCATCTCCGAGCTCATGCTCTCATTCCGGTACACTGGGACGCGTGCCCCTCCCCTGCTCTGTCCTTCAGGCTGCACTTCAAAAGCTTGCAAAAGATTGCGATCTGTCCATCTACAACACGATGTCCTTTGGACCTGTGTGTATTGAGTTCTGGATTAGCATGTGGGTAAAAGCTTTTGGGCAGCATAAAGCAGACCTGCTGTGGGTGACGGATGCTAGCCACTCTCTGAACTTTTGGCCTGTTTCCAGAGATGCCCGAGTAACCACGACCTGTGCCAGTCTCTTCCGAGGTAGCTACTTTTGATGCCACTTGTGCGTTGCAGTCAAAAGGGCCCAGCCTTCCACTCCCTGTGGGAGCAGAAAACCTTTTGGAATAAGCAGGGCGATGGGAATTCCAAATGCTTATTGTACACCTGTCTGTGCAATGTTGGGAATTGGGACTTTCACCCTTTCAAATGTTTTCCGAAACCAAGCTGATGTAATCAGAAATGGTTCATTAATTTCATACCACACATGAATGGGGTGTGGTGGAAAGTGTTCCATTGGCTTGTTGCATTGTTTGTAAATTTGTTGCAGGAGTTGAAGGTGAGGAGACCAGGTGTGGCACTGGCTCGCGATTCCAGGTCAGATTAGAGTGAGACTAGGTGTGTTGGAGACAATTGTTCAGCTGAGTGGAATGTTGACAGACCACTTTGTACTAGGCCAAGTTCATTCCCAATGGATGCAAAACTCCATGCAGGAGATCCAGCTAAAGAGGCGAGCCTCTGTTAAATCTAACGTCTGGTATCGGTGGAAAGTTACAGCTTTCTGGTGGTTTCTTTGATCTAGTGATGCTGCAGTAAAGGCAAAGATTGTAGTGACAAGCTCATTCTCTTCAACATACAGAAGACAGTTCCCGACTGCAAATATTGTTCCAGAATGCTTTCTCCAGTGTGACTCAGTCTCATGGATATGAAGTCAAATGGATTCCAGTGCCGACGGCAAACGTGCAGGTGATTTCTCGTGTGATTGGACTTGTTGGCACATCAGGGCTATGAAATACATGGCCTGTGCCATTCACCTGGGTTTCTGTGGTGACGGCAGTGTCTGATAGGGTCCTGTGCCCATGAGTGGAGCTACTCTGTGTGCTTCCATAGGCAGGGTAATGATTGACAGCCTCAATCAGCAGCATCACGTCGCTGTGATTCACCGGAAGAACATGACTGAAATGTGATTCACCAGAAGAACATGACTGAAATGTGATTCACCGGAAGAACATGGATGAAATTTGAAACATTATTGTTTTCCCTGAATGGATGGGGCAAAGTATGAATGGGCAGGGCTACATTTGTTAAAGTTCTACTGGTTGCACAGGCTGTAGGTCTACTGTGAGCTGAAAATAAAATAGTCATAGTGATAAATAGTCATACAATAAGTGTTACAGCTACTAAAAATGAATTCATACAAGTAATACAGTTTATTCCAAACAGCACTGCATCTGTAATGAGGCAAAATTTTATGGCATCAAGTCTAGGCAAATTTAAGAGCTGTTGGCCAAAGACTGACATATTTTTAAAAAGCATGAACATGATTTTTTTTTTTAGTATTACACAAATGAATGCATTACAGTTAAGTGATGGATTTCTGCTCCCCTCCCCAACTTCCAAGATTAGTTTTCATGCAGTTGCATTTTTCGTTTGAGAAGTGGCTTTTTGTTGCAGGCTTACTCTTATGGTGAAATGCGGTGCACTGTGGCTCTTTATGGGAGATTGCATTATGCACGACATTTGGCATTTGAGCTGATCCAGTGGATTTGTGCCTTTTAGATTTATCCTAGTAATGCTGCTGACTGCGTGACCCATTTAGAACATCTGTCTGTATGTTGCTTTGTCTTTTTCTCACACTTGTGCTCGCTCTCTCATTTGTCTTTAGTGAGACTAAGTACAGGCCAGTTAGCACTGGGGTGAACATGCCTCTCTTGAGCCTGACATGAGTTGAAAAGGTTGCCTGATCTCGGAAACTGGCTTGCATCCTTCCGGAAAAAATAAGATTATATTCCTTTCGAGAACACGTTGGTCTGTGGTTATGTCTTTGGTTTCAGATGTATGATAAACTTGTCTGCGAAATCATTAACATGGTAAAGTTCCAGTTTTGACTGCAGAATGCTTGCTAAATGAATAAACTGTCGCGACATCCCCTTGTTTGGCACTCTAACCAACTTTTAGTCAAGCTGTGAGTCTCGCCGATGTTTACAGCTTTTTGTTTAAGCATTCACACTAACGCAGTAAACACGGGTAATCATTATGACAAATTCACACTAATAACACAGTAATAATAATTACCAATTCACACTAATAATAATAATAATTACTATTCCCACTAATAATTGGGAATAGATAATGATTTTCAGACTTTATAAGCTTGAGACACTGGCCTGCCCCTGATTCTAAAGGCTCCTCACTTGAAGTCTGAAGCAAGATCTAGCCTGTGATGGTAGTTACACCTGCAGCTTGTTTGCTTTCCAGTTCATTAATGCTTTAATAGGTCTTCATGCAGTGTCTCAACTTCAGAACTACAGTTCATGGCTGCTTCGCCGGTACCTTCCTCTCTTATCTGCTAGTCCTTTGTGCACGGAGCAGTAGGTAGATACATCCTCCACACGAGCGTGCGTGTGTGTGTGTGTGTGTGTGTGTGTGTGTGTGTGTGTGTGTGTGTGTGTGCATAAAAGCCCACATGAAATGGCCCAGGAAGAACTGGTGCAGAAGTGAATTAATTGTGTAATGTAAGCCAATAGCAGCAGTACTTTAGAACTCTGTGTTGAGCACAGGTTTCTCCGGGTCCTAATGCCTGGCCTCTCCGGGTCCTGAAGCATGGTCTCCTCAGGTGGCGACCAGACCAGCTTGTGCTGCCCACATCTCGTGCCGCGCAGCAGCTCAGCCAGATAGGGGCTGTGGGCCCCATCTGCTCCGTCATACTTCGACTCTTCTGGCACTGCTGAGCGAGTTTGACGTGACCTGTGACCTGTGAACCTACTAGCAGCATACTGCAGTTGGAGAATTTAGGAAAGATTGTGGGGACTTATGAAAATGTGGGCTTGTGTTCAACTTCCAAAGGACTTTGACCAGCATTGTTCTCTAACTAGGCTATACTGTGTGCAACAAACAAGGTTTTTTTTACATCATAATAGGTCTGATTTATTCTATTTAAGTTCAATTGCTATAAAATCTTTGGGAAATATTAATGATATTTTAATGAAGCTGCTTAAAGATTGTGATTTATACTAGAAACTGATTAGGAAGCCTCATGCTATGCAGTTTTACACTTCACCCTAAAAAGGTCCAGTCACGTCTACTCCTCTGCAGTTGAGAGCGCATATGCCTAGAAACATGCCCAGTCCAACTTCAAACACAATATAGGACACATGGGTTTCAGTTCACTCTGTTTACCTCAGGTCCCATACGAAAGTTCTACTTCTATTTGAAGTCAGTTGTCTGGCATTGTGCTTGAACACAAGCATGCCGTTTGAGATGGGAGAATCCTGTTAACTGAACTGTTGGTCTTCTTCTTGCAGATAAGCACCTGTGTCCCTTTTGGGGTTCTCTTCTGCCTCAAAGTGGGATCCTGAGACCTGCCTCATAGATGAGAAGGTAACAGCGCAACTCCCACTGACTCTCTGCATCCAGACTCTGCGGCTGGGGGTGGGCTTGTAAATGGCTGTGAATTGTTAAAAAAATTCAAGAAAAGTTGTCCACATAGGTGATGGTAGATGGGGTCCTAATTGTTGCTGGACTTTATGGCTGAGGATCAGTGTGGGGATGTATGCTGTGAGCTCATTCCAAATGGAGCTGTATTTGAATGACTGCAAAACTGTAAAATTCAATTCCCCAGCCTGAGAAGTTATATAAGCTCTATGGGGTGATCTGCGTTAAGTCATCTCGTTTCAGCAAACAGACTTTTACTGGGCAGTTGTCATCTTTTGTGGTGCGTAGCTAAACTCCTGCAGATGCAAACCCACTATGCTATCTCTTTCTCTGAAGGCCTTTCCATGCTGTTCAGCAAACTGCATTCGGGAGCCAAGAACAACATGCTTGCTACTCGTGCAGTTCTTTGCAGAAATCTCTCTGCACTCGAGTGCTCATAACCATCCTTCACCACAACATGTGAACCTCAAGGCCTCAGCATACATACCATTGGTTTCTATCTTTGTAACAATGTAATTCTTGGTTCTTTTTGCCTCCTTGTAGAAGTGGTTGCTCAAGGTTGTTTTTGGCGTTCTCGCAAGCACTTTGGTCCCTGGCTTTGCCTGAGGCTCTGTTAATCCTCAGTGGATAATTGCCAGTGTGAATGTATTGATCCAGGTGCAATGCGATCGATTGCCTTTGTTGGGGTCATAGAAATCCTGTGGAGAGGAGGAAAGTGCATCTTGGTACTCTCCACTCAGTGCTGATTTGGGGACTGCATAGCCAAGCTCACCTTCAGTGTGTTTTTGAGAATGTGGAAAGTTTCCCAGCTCTGCTCTTCTTCTTCTGTGTTTCCAGGTGGAGAAGGGTTAAGTTTTTTTTGTTTGTTTGTTTTTTGTTTTGTTTTTTTGTTGGTTTTTTAGCAAAAGTCATCTCTTCTGTAACACGCTGTGTGTCAGCCTGGCTCCTTATTTAACCCTTTACAGGTCCAGGAATTTTCCTGGCTCCTATTTCTTTGATAGGCATGGTGGACACAGGGTTCAGTAAGGTAGTGTCTATGACAGATGTCATGTCTCCAGAGCCCCATCAGCTTGAGTCATAGCTCAGGAGGCCAGCGAAGGCAGGCAGACTTGGCTAATCGAGCACAGATGTAGCTGCTACAGCCTCGGGGTTCGTCGTGGTAGCGCTTGCTCACACATCCGAGGCAGAAATCTGAGATGTGACTTGTGCAGGCATCGCTGCGTGTCAGGGCTCCTGTGAGTCAACAGGGTAGAAAAGTCAGGCCTTCGTGCGAAAGGAATCTACTCATCAGCAATGCTGACATGAAGGCCTAGCAGGGGCCAGTCTGTGACAAGTCAATAAGATCTTGATGGCCGGTCACACTTCATTATTAACAATATATGCCTATTTATTTATTTATCTATTTATTTATTATTTAGCTGCAGCTTTAAAGATATTGCTACCTTTCTTTAGGGTGCTTCCTGTTTATGCTGATTAGTATAGCTGAATTACACCGTAAATCACCAGATTCTTTAGATAATGACATTGATTTAAAGGCAAAATTCTAAATTAAAATCTAGTTTCTTTGGATTGATTCAAACTTTAGGCTGTAGGTTTTGATATGGCTTTGTAGGTTGGTGAATAAACAAGCGCTTAAGTCCCCTTAAAATGTTTAATGGCGATTTATGTGGGGTCAGAACTTTTTTCATAGCTGAAAATGTTACTTTATAGTTTTACAGTGAAAGATACTGTTTCTGGCAGAGTGCCTCCATTGCAATCTCCTTATCTAGGAGACCAACAGGCTCCGAATAGTGTTCCATTGTTGCTTCATAGATGGACCTGTTGCTTACATGACATCCCCTACAGAATAGTGTGCCAGTGCTCAAAAGGTCAGCTGAATGGCCAGCTGCTTAGATGTGCAGGGTCATGTGATGTTGTCGTTAGTAGTTATAAACTGTGCAGAGCTGTTGGGTGTCAAGTACCATTACATAAACTGTCATGTGCCGTTACATAAACAGTTGTGCTTCTTGTTTGCTGGAGCGTGGGGCCTGCAATGCTTCGGAGGTGTCCAAGTAAGTGTCCTGGCACCAGTTCCGTTTTCTACGCTGTTCCTTTGCTACAGCTGCTACACAGCAGCAGGTGCCCGATTCCTCTAGCCCCGAGCCCGTACAGGCGGACTCACGGACTGGACCCTTCCCCGTGCTGGTAGCAGTTGTCTTGCTCTCGCCTCTGCATGGCAGTCGCAGCCTCTTCCGGACTCTAGCCTCGAGTGTATGTGCGTGGGTGTCTGAGCACGAGTGTCGACCGCTTGTCGAGCCAGATGGTGGCCCTTTAAACCGGGCATGTGGCAGACCTGTGCGGGGAGCCACTCTGTACTACAGCCTGGTGGCCACTCTGCTCAAGCCACACCCCAGAAGCCGGACATCTGGCAGCTGGCCCACGCTTTGGCCTGGGCCTGCACAGTTTCATTTGTTCACTTTTCGTTTTCTCTCTTGCCGATCTACCCCATAGACTAGATCGCTCAGCTATCAGTTTCACGCCATGTGGAGCTTTGATCGCAGACGTTAACGTAGGGTGAACACGTTGAACTGCCGCTCTTATACCTCCGACCGGGAATTACCCAAATAAGGATCAGTGAAGAGCTCACCAGCAGGGAAGAGAATGTACCTGCTCTGCGCTGGCCACATACTTTGTTGCCTGAAAGTGCTTGATGGGCTCTTTAAATGGGGGGGGGGGGGGCACGTTATTTGAGTAACTCATTCAATTCGCAAGGAGAAATGTACTGTATGTTCCTCACACCCCAGGCTGAGCTGTGATGTTTCTTGGCTGGAGCTGGAGGTCAAGCTTTCAGGTTTGGAATGTTTGTGAGAGAGAAAGAGAGAGAGAGAGAGAGAGAGAGGGAGAGGTGAAGAGGAAGCAGGAGAGAGAGAAAGAGTGGGGGAGGGGGAGAGAGACAGTGGGGGAAGGGAAGAGAGACAGTGGGGGAAGGGAAGAGAGAGACTGTGTTGAGAGGGAGGGGAAAAAAGTGAAGGAGGGAGGGAGGTCTTTCTTTTATCACTTGGGGTGGAAGGGGCTCTCATGATGACTGCCTCTTAAGGACTGAGTGGCTAAGGTGTTCCTTAAAGGTACAGTCCACATGGTGTGGTGTTTTTGATAAAGGTACAGTCTACATGCTGTAGTGTTTGATAAAGGTACAGTCCACATGCTGTAGTGTTTTCCTTAAAGGTACAGTCCACAGGCTCTAGTGTTTTTGTTAAAGGTACAGGCCGCATGCTGAAATGTTTTCCTTAAAGGTCAACATGCTAGGCGGTTTGATGGCAAATGAACAGCTGAAGGTCCTGGTGAATCGTTCGCAAGGATTTGTGTGTTGAGTCAGTGTGGCACGTGAGTCTGTGTGGGTTTGCTGAAGTTCCTGCAGCAGCATTTGGAAGGTCCATGAACCCAGCCTTATCACTTGGCTAAACAAGGACTCCATGATGACAGAACACTCAAATAAGGGCGTCTTGTTTTCTGTATACACTGAAAACACATACTGTGATCCTCAGGTTCCATGATGTGTTTCTGGTTTTAGTGATGTCATTTTGATATTGCCATCAAAAATCTATATTTACTTGTTTTTGTTTCAGAAAATTTTATTATTTCCCCAGGGGAATAAAGATAGCAAAAATGGTAAAACCCCAGGAAAACCCCATAGTTATGAAAACGAAATTCTATTATTTCTCATTTCCCATTCAGTGAACAGTAGTGTGACACTCCAAACCAAAGAGCAGCTGATGACCGTGGAAGCTCACCAACCTCACCACCGCCATCCCCCTACTCTCCATCCCCCCTCAACCCCTACCCACTCACCCCCCCCTCAACCCCCACTCACCACCCCCATCAACCCCCACTCACCACCCCCCCATCAACCCCCCATCAACCCCCACTCCCCACCCCCATCAACTTTTACTCACCATCCCCATAACCCCTACTGACCAGCACCCCTCTATGTCTCTCTCTCTCCCTCTCTCTCTCTCTCTCTCTCTCTCTCTCTCTCTCTCTCTCTCTCTCTCTCACCTTACTTTTTTCCCTTCTTATTGGCTTAGCCAGTGCTGGTGAATATTAACCCGACTGCTTGCCGTAAACCCTGCCTGTGTCTTATCTGTGGACGTCACAGTCCCTGACCCTCCACTACCACCCTGTAGCTCGCTGAGCCAAATCACATCAAATACTCCACTGTTCCTGATGCACTTGGTGTGAACTTTAGAACAGTGTTTCCCAACCCAGTTCCTCTGGCTGGTCCACATTTTCTGTCCTCTCCCAGCTACACACACCTGATGCAGGTATGCAGTGCTCCTGACTGCCTGATTCACTTGTACTGCGAACTGTGAAAGATGAAAATGTGGGCCGTCTGGGGAAACGCTGTATTACAGGGCTGGAAATCCCATTACACCCACCAGCACCAGCTCCAGATTGTGTCCTCTTGTGTGGAGTGTGACCAGAGTCCGCTAGATTGTCCTCTCAGAGTGAGGTAGGCGCCGTTGCTTCTAGCACAAGGGCTGCTGTCTGCCATGTGCGTTCCACTGTAGTCCTATTTTATCCTCTTATCGGAGTAAGGCACCTGTCCTCACTGATGCATGTTTTATGATGGTAGTGGGCCGATCACCATTTGTCAGGGGAATTCAACACCTTTTCATAATGCAGCTGTCCAAGCAGCTGGCAAAAGGAGTCCTCAGTCTACTGGCGGTCGGGATATGCACCTGTAGCAATCACACAACCTGAGATGAGTCTATGCTGTGTGGTCTGCAATCTGTTGCTTTGGTCAGCTTGAAAAGGAACTCAAAAATACACACACAGGCACAGATGCAAAAACTAACATGCAAACACACAAACATGCCCACTCTCTGAGTGCTGTCTGCTGGCCCACACATCAGTGCATGTAACAAACATCATTGTGTGTGTGTGTGTGTGTGTGTGTGTGTGTGTGTGTGTGTGTGTGTGTGTGTGTGTGTGCGTGCATGCCATTGCGTGTGTGTGTGGGCTTTGCAAGTATGCAGAATGGAGCAAATAACAGAAAATAGGTTTCCATTATATAGCAAAGGGAGACTGGTCTGAGCCCAAGATCAGCATGGCTTCTTTTAGCTAACTCATTCTACTCTTTTTTCCATAAGCACATTAATGTCATTAATGATATCTTAAAATTGAACACTTAAAAACACAGTAGAATTAAATGATAGCCAGTTACTCCCCCAGCCAACAGGTATCCTGTGTTGACACAGTAAAATACACGGCACCAAGCAGAACAAGCCAGCTGTTTGGCCTGGCCAGCCAGTGTTTACAGTTGCTGGCACTTTGCGGTGGAAAAAGCGAGCAGCGGCCATCTCCGCATGGCACAGGTACGCAGCCAGAGATGAAAGGAGCCCGGAGCATGCTGCCGAAGTGTTTATGGCGTTCCGGTCGGGGCCGGAGATATTCCCCAGGGCGTCCCTGGACAGCCACGTCTGCTTTGTTTCTGCACCACTGGCACGTGTTAGCGGTTCGTAGGTTTTGTCTGGGTCGTCTGGCGTGTGTTAGCGGTTCGTAGGTTTTGGTCTGGGCTCGCCATGGTCCCACAGGGCTGTGGCCAACACAGGAACCTCTGCTTCTTTCACTCTGACTTGCACTCATGCAGGTATCCACAGCCATCACTCCGAAGACTTGCACCTCGTGTTCTCTCCCTCTCTCCCTCTCCCTCCCCATATCTCCTTTCATTCAGACTGTGTCTCTCGCTTCCTCCAGCACAATATGGTTCATCTTAGCAGGCGATTCCTGGGCACAGTATCAGTATGTGCGAGGAATCCTTACCGCCCTAACAACCACCACAGCAAGGACACGCCAGCCCATGCATCCAGCATGGCCAGCTCTGCGCACAAAGCCTGCTGCCTCTCTGCTCCCTGCTGCTGTCTCCATGCCATACACAGCGGGGTGTGTTGAAGTGGCCACGCATGCTTCTGAACACTGTGCACCTGGGGTGTTTTTCAGCTCTGCCGTTTCCCAGTGCCATGCAGTCCCAGCAGAGCTGTTTGTGGGGACGGAGTATGGAACAGGCAGTACCTGTACACAGGGAAACTACACACACACACACACACACACACACACACACACAGTCTCACACATTCTCACACACACTTGTTTGCATACACACGCAGTGTATGCCACATACATTCACTCACTCACTCACTCACTCACTCAGAAAAGCCCAGCACTCTTCACAGGCTCGTCCACCGTGGCTTACATTTGTGTGGCACTCGTTACTATTAATGAAACACGGTTCCATGTACTGTAAAACATTTAACGCTGATGTCAGCATTTTCATTCCATGTGAAACACAGCCTAAAGTGAAACTTGATCTTCACACCTTGATAGCTGTCACTAAAGTAGCTGTTTTGAGAAAGGAGGAGACATACCTTGCCTGTCCTGGTTCTGTAAACAACAAACAGTCTGACTTCAACTCAGTCTGACGGTAAAACTGCAACACACAGAAACTTGGGCCAAGTCCTATGCCTGTATGTCTTTGGAGGGAGGTGCTTATGACAGGTTTGGGTGGAAGATTGGCACAAGCTAGCAAGATCTTCAAACCTGATCACAACAGTTGAGTCTTTGTGTGAGGCCCAGTGATGTGTCTGAGGTTCCCTGAAGAGTAGAAGAGTGGACCATTCACCATGTTGTGTAACGCACACTCCACACACTCTGCATTCACCAGGCTGTGTAACTCTCACTCCACATATGCCACATTCACCAGGCTGTGTAACGCACAGCCCACAGTTAGTTTGGACAGGGGATGGAATCAGAGGACACGGTTTTCTCTCTCTCTTTACATGGAGGGTGAGTGTGTGTGTGTGTGTGTGTGTGTGTGTGTGTGTGTGTGTGTCACACATGCATGTGTGTACTGGTGGTTTAGAAGAAGGCGGCATTGGATCACACATTTCAAGGCTAGAAATGGTAATGAAGAAGCCAAAAAAACTCTACTAATGAGCTCCTTTAAATATAAAGGGAGATTAATGATGGCTGACATCATTATCTCTCCCCAACTACAGTCCTAAAACACAGAGACGAAATTTGACTTCCCCACAAATCCGTGGAATACTGGAACTTTAGTCATTAAGAACTCATTTAAATGAAACATGTTGTCTGTTGTCTCGTTCATTTAGATGATTTCAGTGTCTCAGCATATTTTCTGAAGTTATTTATGTTTTATAATGTCAGCCTTTTTTTCATCATCCGTGCTAATATCCCTTTCCGAATACTTGACATTTTTGTCTGCAAGAAATACATCTTCCTTTTGATCTAGAGTTCAGATGCTGTATATTTACAGACATAATACTGTTTGGCAGAGGGGGTTTTCATCATATTTGGAGAATCTTTGATTCAGGGTGGCTGGCTCCTGTTTTCTGATGAGAACGCTGAGCTATCTGTCATTGTGGAAGGAACAGCTGGGCCTTGTGTGTGTACATGAAGACATTACACTGACCTGAATGTGGCTTGCATGTTTAAAGAGCTAGAGTTCTCTCTCTCTCTCTCTCTCTCTCTCTCTCTCTCTCTCTCTCTCTCTCTCTCTCTCTCTCTCTCTCTGTCTGTGTGTCCCTCATGCTGTCTGTTTTAGTCTTCCACTTTGTCCTTAGATCAGACTGAAGGCATGTCATAATGAGGTCTTGATCCAAAGATTCATTGCAGCTCCTTTGTTGAGGGCAGTGTATAAATTAGGCTCCACTGTTGCTTAACACACACACATGACACACACTCCTGGGCATATGGTGAGACCAAGCTGCAAGTGCCAGTCTGTCTATGCACGTTTGTCCAGCCTGTTTCTGATTAAGGTAATGAGCTGGAAAATGTAGACATCTACAAATGTAATCTGCAGTGCGCTGTCTCGGGCTCAGAGGCAGTAATCTGCAGTGCGCTGTCTCGGGCTCAGAGGCAGTAATCTGCAGTGCGCTGCCTTGCGCTCAGAGGCAGTAATCTGCAGTGCGCTGCCTCGCGCTCAGAGGCAGTAATCTGCAGTGCGCTGCCTCGCGCTCAGAGGCAGTAATCTGCAGTGCGCTGCCTCGCGCTCAGAGGCAGTAATCTGCAGTGCGCTGCCTCGCGCTCAGAGGCAGTAATCTGCAGTGCGCTGCCTCGCGCTCAGAGGCAGTAATCTGCAGTGTGCTGCCTCCTCTTTCTCCAGGCCTTGCCTCCACGCAGGCTTCATGTTCATCCTGTGCTCAGCAGTGGAACCTATATTTGAGTTTTGTGTGTGTGTGTGTGTGTGTGTGTGTGTGTGTGTGTGTGTGTGTGTGTGTGTGTGTGTGTGTGTGTGTGTGTGTGTGTGTGTGTGTGTGAGAGAGAGAGACAGATTAAAGACAGAGTTGAGTGGTGACGGTGTATCACTGAATTCTGTACTGTTCTGCAGTTCATATCGTAAGTCACGCACGCACACACAGACAGAGAGTGAGAGTGCACTCAGTTTCACCCTTTAATAGTAGATTAAAGACATACTCACAAATACCTCTGCACACCTCCAGACACACTTTCCCTACTTTGTCAAGATGAGACAGATCAAAGCCAGAGCCACACTGCAGCCATGTGAAGTTCTGGCCTAGCAGGGCCAAGCCAAGCTGGCCCGGCCGCCTGTATACCACAAAGTCGGAACTGTCATGGTGTATCGGCTGGGAAGGAACACTGATATTTGAGATAGAACTGGAGTTTAGATTTGCCCATTCACTGTGCATGCGTGCGTGTGTGTTGGATCTATACAACTACACTGCGACCTGAGGTAAGGTATCATCATTGTAAAACACCCCATCTCTCTTAGCCTTTCCGTCTTTGGTCACACACTGTTCTGGGTCCTGGTCTCGGCCTTGGCTCTGGTCATTTCACTTACACGTCAGCGGCTGAGTGAAATCCTGGGCACTGGGTGTTTTACCAGTGTCATGCTGTTTTTCAGCACCCAAAAATGTTTATTTTGCTGTCTGCTTCTGCCCCTCCAACACCACACACACACACACACACACACACACACACACACACACACACACACACACACACACACAGTAGGCTGTCAATAGCAAACTGTACTGAGATTCCTGGCCACAGTTCATTCTCATGCTTACTCTCTTTCTTTCTCTCCCTCCTCCTCTCTGTCTCCCCTCCTCCTCACGGTCTCCCTCCTCCTCACGGTCTCCCTCCTCCTCTCTGTCTCCCTTCCTCCTCTCTGTCTCCCTTCCTCCTCCTCACTGTCTCTCCCTCCTCCTCCTCATGGTCTCCCTCCTCCTCACTGTCTCCCTCCTCCTCCTCACTGTCTCTCCCTCCTCCTCCTCACTGTCTCCCCTCCTCCTCTCTGTCTCCCCTCCTCCTCCTCTCTGTCTCTCCTCCTCCTCTCTGTCGCTCCCTTCCTCCTCCTCACTGTCTCTCCCTTCTCCTCACGGTCTCCCTCCTCCTCACGGTCTCCCTCCTCCTCACGGTCTCCCTCCTCCTCCTCACTGTCTCTCCCTCCTCCTCTCTGTCGCTCCCTCACCCTGTGGATGTGTAATTCTGGGAGAGTGAAACTCGCCTAAATGCAAGAGATGTGCTTGTAAATGGCACTTTGAGCCGTTTTTTGATGGTTTCAAGGGACTGCTAGCATGGAACGGTTAGCACGGAGTACATTTTCCCCATAGGACCGGTGAACTGTGTGTGTTCAGGGTTCCTTGTGTTGTAATCTGCTTTAGAATCGCTACTTTTGCTGTGTAGTAGAGATGATCAGAGTGGTGATTTTGCAGAGTACTGAACCAAGATTGTGGATCAGTAACAGCAAAAAAACCAAAATCCTCATCTATCTCCTCTGCAGCAGGACAGTGAAGACACCCCCTTCCTTCTGTCTCACCAGAACCACCCGCCTTCACCTGCAGCTCATTGTCATTACAATTTGTTTTTTTGTTGGTTTGTGTTTGTTTTCTGAATAGCCAGTAAGGCTTATTACACATCCCATTCTCCTTTTTAAAGAAATCATCTCACAAATGGAGCTGGAAACTTTGCACCGATGGGATCTGGTTTGGGAAGCCCTTATTGGACAGTGTGGCCTAGTGTACTTGCAACTGGAGGGTGAGGCGTGCGTCTGAGCGTGTGTAGCCCCACACCTGAGCTGCACCCCGACTGGAGTCACGACTTGTGTTGTACAGCCCGACACCTGAGCTGCACGACCTGTAGTGGATGGGCTGTCTCAGCTTGATGAAAGTCCACTGTCTTCGAGGCAGTGACAGTCTGCTTTTGTCTTGTTCCGGAGGGTTTCTCTCTCACACAGCCTCGGCTCGGCTGGCAGGTGGAGTTGAGAAGTCCAATAGGGACAGACGACCTCACGCTTCACCGGTCTGCCAGCTCTGCTGGCTCGAGTAACCCGTTCATAGGCCCTGACCACAGAAGGGCTTTGTACAATGAGTTTCTCAAGTAAACGTTAATCCTAGTTAAAGACTGCAGTTCACCGTTTATGCATGAAAATTTGAGGTGAAGACTGGCCTTATAGCTTCTATTCACGGCTCGCAACATAGCACCTGATAACTGTGAAGAAAATAAGCAGGGTGTTTGAACAAAATAAGCAGGGCTGTGAACAGTAGTGGTTTTTGAACCACCTTTTGGCCTTAAGACATTTTAAAATTCCTGTGTTGTCTATCAGACCATGGAGGCAATATTAGATATGTTAACCAGGAAGGGCAATGATATCTAACGCCAAAGGTGATAATGATGTGCCAAGCACTAGATGACTACAGCTTTCCCTGTTCCAGGCCTCAAATGCAGGGTAATGTTTTTGGTGTAAACAAGTGCACACTCTCTGCAGCTGAAAAAGTGTGAATCAAGCTGTCGAATTCAGGTGAGGGGCCCTGTGTGTGTGGTGCTTGACAAGCCAGTCCTGCAAACTGCCCTGTTACGAGTTAGCAGTGTTAGCATGTGGCAGCATCCCCCCCGAGAATGGTGGCAGGACAATGGCACGCTTTGTTTTCAGTCCCTCAGGATGACGGCGCATGTAGGCGAATGATGTGAACTAAAACCGGAGAAGCAGGTTCCTCTGCCCTGTGCACCGATACCGGCAGATGTACCTCGCCCTTCACCCAGGGTCTACCTCCACCCCCTTCACCCAGGGCCTATCTCCACCCCCTTCACCCAAAGCCAACCTCCACCCCTTCAACAAAGCGTTTTTTCTGCTGAAAAACAGTTGAAATGGGTATGCTTGAGGGATAAGTATCAGTTGGTGGCGGAGCCCTTTAAAAGCAGAGGTTCCCAGTCTGCTCTTTGTGGGCACCTAGCCATCCCAGGTTTTTGTTATGTTCAAATTGTATTCAGGAGCTGTGCAGGTTTGGGAGGATGTGCAGCAGAGCCAGGCTGCAGTTGCCACTTGTATCGTGTACAGAGAAGCAAAATCAAACTTTAAGCCAATTTTCTTTTATAAAAAGAGTTGCTTGAGAAGCTGTCTCTCCAGCCATAAGCTGGCTCTTCTGCCTTATATCCCTCTTAACCAACCCCCAATGAATCGCATGCTCTTCTTGAATTATTGAGGGATCCTCTGGCACCTTCGGGGTGTGCCAGAGGTAGAGAGGATACTCTTATCAGTGGGTGGGAGATGAAGTAACACACACCCAACCTTCTACTTACACCACACACTCCCTCACTATCTGACCTCATGGCACACACACACGTGCATGGTGTTCTTTACAGCTATGTACATGAGCTGACCAGTCTGATAAGGACCCAGTGATTACACTGCTGCATATACATTACAGCTCTCTTAGGTCTTCTGAGCAAAGTGCACCATCAGAAGGGAGCTATTTAATTTGTTATTGGCATATGTCATCATAACTAATGCAGGTCCTGGCCTATGTCATGAGGACCCAGGTGCTTTTGACATATCTAAGAGGCTTTAGAAAATCAAGGTTTTAGATGTTATCAATTCAGATCATATTATAGATCATATAAATTCAGATCATATCAATTCCAAAATTAGACATTTAGGCTCTTCATTATGAATGTGTTTCATTCCTTTAAGATCAGCAGACCTGGGTAGTGTGCAGGAGGTTTAGTGGTTTAGTGGTTTATCGCTCGGCTGGGCATACTACTCCAGGCCTGTGTGCTCCCGTTCTGTCTCCTGACTTGACTGTAGCGCTACAGTCCAGACTGTAGTGCTATAGTCCAGCAAAAGCATGGGATCGGCACGCCACGACACTTCTGTTCCAAAAATCGTCTCTCTCGTGCTTCCTGGCGCAAATCTACAGTCTCAGCATGCTTTATTTTCAGTTCTTCCTTCTATACTTTCTCAGGCTTATGCTTGATGTCTTTTGCTTTTGATCTCTTTTGATATCTCTGTTCCTCTTTGTCCCACACGGTCTCTCCTCTCTCCCCATCCCCCCTCTCTCATTCCTTCCTCCTCTCTCTCTGCCACTCATCCCGCCTCCCTCCCTCTCTCTCCCTCTCTCTCCCTCCATCCCCCTCTCTCCCTTCAAGCTTGGCCTAATTCTCCGGTTGCCATGTCCCTCTCGCGTGGATCAAATGGGTTCGCAGGTCGGGAATTTTTGTGTTAATAATCCGCTCCGTTGCACAAATCGATGCACCGTGTGCTATAAATAACGGTGGCACTGATGGGGGCGTCCGTGCTTCAGCTGCCCACTGCATGTGCAGTAGGACCCCCATCTTGGGCCTGCGTGCAGGTGAGAGATCTGAGAACTGAATCTGCTCAGTCTTTCTCACAATCTGTCTCGTTGTCTTCTCAAAGATTGCAAACGAGAAAACGTCATGGAACATAAAGGTGTGATTGTGTGTGTGTGTGTGTGTGTGTGTGTGTGTGTGTGTGTGTGTGTGTGTGTGTGTGTGTGTGTGTGTGTGAGGGGGAGAAGTTGAAATGCAGCTGAGGGCCTCTGAGGGCTCCATCTGAAGGTTAGCGTTGCATGAGTGCTCACTTCCTGTTCTACAAGCTGAGCCAGTGATCATTACAGCAGGGTTCAGGGGTGCAGCGTGGTCCAGCATGGTCCAGTGCGGGCCACCTGGTACCTACTGCAGGGCACTCAGCTCCTTGAACTGGCTTGGTGATCTCCAGTGCCAAAGGATGTCCTGAAGAGGTGATCCCAGCTCAGCTCCAAAGCAAATTGGTATATAATTAAAAACAACACCCAAAGTAATTGGTTTGGAGAATTGTTTGCCTTTCAGTGTGAACCAACGTCATTTTGGTGTACGCAGGCGTGTGTTAATCCAGTGTTGTGCAGGTGTACGCAGGCGTGTGTCTATCCAATGTTGTGCAGGTGTACGCAGGGTTGTGCTGTAAGTGGTGGCAGGGTTTTGGACCCCTCCTGCCTCTCTGCACTAGCTGCCAGGCCTTCTGTCTCTATGGCAACGGCAGCGACCCAAGGACATTATGGGCTGTGTGGTGGAAAGAGATTTCCGGATGCATAGAGGGGACGCAGTCCTCTGAAAAACTCTCACTGAGCATGCGTGTGTGAGTGTGTATCCCCTCCATAGCTGATTCCATCAAGAGATACATTTCTTAAGTAGAGAATTGCAGAAGTGGCAGACTTTTAAAATAGGTTTGCTCTCTTCTGTCATTTGTCATACACATCCAGTGCAAGGCACTGTTATGCTACTGTATAACAATACAGAGAGTGTGTGTGTGTGTGTGTGTGTGTGTGTGTGTGTGTGTGTGTGTGTGTGTGTGTGTGTGTGTGTGTGTAAGAGAGAGACAGAGACAGTGCATCTGATCGCAACAACCATTTCCATATGGTGTTGATTAGTGTTTGCTTGTGGGGCTCCAGAGCTCACAGCCACACACACACGCACACCCCAGCACTCACTCACAGCCACACACGCACTCCCCAGCACTCACTCACAGCCACACACGCACACCCCAGCACTCACTCACAGCCACACACGCACACCCCAGCACTCACTCGCAGCCCCACACACGCACACCCCAGCACTCACTCGCAGCCCCACACACGCACACCCCAGCACTCACTCGCAGCCCCACACACGCACACCCCAGCACTCACTCGCAGCCCCACACACGCACACCCCAGCACTCACTCGCAGCCCCACACACGCACACCCCAGCACTCACTCGCAGCCCCACACACGCACACCCCAGCACTCACTCGCAGCCCCACACACGCACACCCCAGCACTCACTCGCAGCCCCACACACGCACACCCCAGCACTCACTCGCAGCCCCTCACACACCCCAGCACTCACTCGCAGCCCCACACACGCACACCCCAGCACTCACTCGCAGCCCCTCACACACCCCAGCACTCACTCGCAGCCCCTCACACACCCCAGCACTCACTCGCAGCCCCACACACACACCCCAGCACTCACTCGCAGCCCCACACACACACCCCAGCACTCACTCGCAGCCCCACACACACCCCAGCACTCACTCGCAGCCCCTCACACACCCCAGCACTCTCGCAGCCCCTCACACACCCCAGCACTCACTCGCAGCCCCTCACACACCCCAGCACTCACTCGCAGCCCCACACACACACCCCAGCACTCACTCGCAGCCCCACACACACACCCCAGCACTCACTCGCAGCCCCACACACACACCCCAGCACTCACTCGCAGCCCCACACACACACCCCAGCACGCACTCAGAATTCTGTCACATGATGATGTATGAATCAAGGCAGTCTTTTCTCAGGTGCTGCTATATGCTGTCCTGAGTGGAAGAAACACACTCTGCCTTTGCTGTGAGTTTCTCACAGATTTGGGATGCAGGAATACCCGATTGGCTTCCTGTGTGCGCGTGCGTGTGTATTTTGGCTGATAAGGGAGTGTGCTCTGTTCTGCCTCACCATGGGTCATAATACAATGAACCGCTGAAACTTCCTTCCCCCACTACTGTATAGCATATATACAGCACATGCCTCCATGTGTGAGCATCTATCTGCCAAACACTAGGAGCTTTCATTCAGCAGCTTAATCACTGAATCACTGTCAATGGAAAAAAAAAACAGTTGATCGACTGACTAGTTGATGCTTTCTCAGTTACAGCCCTGCTCGAGTCTCACCATTGTCTTGCCCTTTCTCAGTTACAGCCCTGCTCTTGTCTCTCCTGTGTCTCGCCCTTTCTCAGTTTTTGGAGCCGTCGGCTCATGCAGGTTGAAAGGCTCGAGGGCCGCGGAAACCAGCCAGTGAAGAACTCCTTTAGGACTGTTTCCTTCCCACACTTCTGTCGTTGATGTTCTGTGAACGCTGAGTTCTCCCCTCTCCTGCCCTCTCTGTGTTAGTAGTAGTAATAATAATAATAATAACACTTTGGACTTGTAAGGCACTTTTCATGTTTCTTAGAAAGCTTGATGTTATTGCATTGGAAAAATGTAACGTAAATAAACTCTCCTAACAGGCTCTTGTATGAGAGGAGCTAGTGCTTGTGGTCTTCCAACCTCATCATGTGTCTTCCTTTAAGCCATGCTGTGATTTTTAAGAGACTTTTTGACTTGGGTTTTTACATCAGCTGCCTGGTATGTGCTCAGTAATTCATTTTCCATAGTGTGTGGTGAATGTATAGCAAGGAAACATGGAGTACAGTTTAAAAAACATTTCTCTTGCACATCAAGACCTTTTCTGACATCGGACATTCAGAGTGGGATGTGTTCGCCTCGTTTTCTTATTATACGTCTCTCTGTGACTTGAAGCTCATGGAGTCTGCATTGGTAGTAAGTCTGTAATAATGTTTAATTGAATGTAACTGCCATCTTAAATGATTACATCTCGCTGCCCAGAGCGAGACATGCAGCCGTTCTCATACTTTTGCACTGACGTCGTTTTGCCGGGCATCACTTGTCATCGGGTCCTTACTTCTGTATGGTCCTGCCGTCGGTATGTGACTTTGGGCACGCATGGCAGGCTGTGTGGCAGTGTGAGCCTATGTGCTCACAGTTGACTGATCGTGCTGCTAACAATAAGATTGAAGGTGTATTCATATCATCACATGCAGAGTGGTTCAGAAAGCACCTCCTTTTACCACCGAGATGCAGGTAGGAGAGTACTGACCCTCCGGCCTCCCCCATGGCCAGCATCCGCCGTGTCCCAGTCTTCGTCTAAACAAGTGTGTGCGTGCATGCTGTGAAACCTTGGGTTCCTCAATGCTCCCTGTGACTGGCACGTGCAGGCTTATGTTTCATGAGTGCGGTTGCATACAGCGTTGTGGATAATCAAGCCAACGAATGTGTGGATTATCATGCCGTTTTTGTACATGCAGCGATGTATGAATATTAAAGCCTCTCTGTATTCCAAATGCTGCTAGGATTGCAATATTCTGATCGTCAGGTTTGTTATGTGCATTCAGAAAAGATGTCTTATATTCAACAAAGTGTGTGGGCATAGCAGTTTGTCTGTCTATTTTAGTTATTTATGCATTTTCTAATACAGAGGGGTCATACTGAGCTATAATTGTAGTTATTGATGCACACATGCACTCACCCCCCCACCCTCCTTCTCCCCTATTCAGTGCCTGAGGAGCTGTGGGTGTGTGTGTGTATGTGTGCGCGCGTGTGTGTGTGTGTGTGTGAGGATGAGCTCTAAGCGGAGTCTGCTGGTTCGACTGGTGCGATGCCGATGTCTGCGGGGGGAGGAGGAGACTGTCACCTCCTTGGACTACTCCCACTGCAGTCTGGAGCAGGTGCCGAAGGAGATCTTCAGCTTCGAGAAGACCCTAGAGGAGCTCTACCTGGATGCCAACCAGATTGAGGAGCTGCCCAAAGTACGTTTTCCACTGGGCCTCTCTCTTCTGCCCGCTCAACACCCTTTACCCTGCAAGTTAAAGCTTTCCTGTCCCTTTACCCTACGAGTCAAAGCTTTCCTGTCCCTTTACCCTACGAGTCAAAGCTTTCCTGTCCCTTTACCCTACGAGTCAAAGCTTTCCTGTCCCTTTACCCTACGAGTCAAAGCTTTCCTGTCCCTTTACCCTACGAGTCAAAGCCTTCCTGTCCCTTTACCCTACGAGTCAAAGCTTTCTCCAACATCGTACAATTAGGTCCACTGTTTAACTCCAGGTGACTTGTCAGGGCTTCACACACTTCATGCATTAGAACGATCTGTTTCTGTGTGCTGCTGGTTTTAGTTGTTTTTTTTTGTTTTTTTAATGTATTAATATAATAATCGTGTAAAGTGTCATTGTCTGCTGTGAAGCTGGAGACTGAAACAATGTGACTTAAACATATGAGAGACATGAGATATATGAATCCATTAGGGTTGGGTACCATTCACATTTGAACCAGTGCCTGTAATACCAGTACCCAACCAGTGCTTTTAGCTTCTTTTGGTTCTTTACTCTTTGTAATAACAAAAATGTAATTTCAGTTGTAAAAAAAATCCAAATTTCTCAAATTTAACCTTTTGTTAGTTATTTAGAACATGTTACACATCACACAAAAGAAACCCATCTCTACCTGCTTATCCCCTCCCAAAACCATCCCTACATCTTCCAGTACATCACCATGGCAACCTCTGGTATGTCACCACGGCATAGTGTGAGCACGCTGTCGTGTGTCTCAGAGCAAGCATATGTGAGCCTAAAGTCTAGGAATGGCAACAGTGAGGATGGTTTAGTGGGATTGGGAGAAAAATTAGAGAAAATCTGGTAAATTAAAAACTTAAACAAATGAACAATATATATTAAGGTAATTGAATTTTTAAAAAATGTTGACTGTGGATCAGGGTGAGCTGTCAATGAAAGCAAGAGTATAAATAGCATGAATCATGAGCTGATGAGAACAACAACAAAACAATAATAATTATATATAATTACAAAATATATTAATCCTGGCAAAGTGAAATCCTATACTACTTAAGTTATATAGAAGTGTTAGTTACATTATGGCAGAGCTGACATGATCGTCACCACTATGGCAGACAGCGATGTCATCACTATTCCAGTGTTTTCATGCTGTAATAAGATAATGTCAAATAACATTGAAAAAGGCCCTCTTTCCCCCAGTAACTTAACCAGTTAGCTAAATAATTAATGACCAGAACACGTCCATTCAGTTGTCAATTGTAAATGTTCACTGTCCATGGAAGGTTTAGCTTCTTCGGCTGCGGTTATGCTGGTAATGTTAGTGGCAGCTGTTGAAGGGGCTTTCAGGTTATCAAATAAAATACAGTCTCCATCTTTTAGATATACTTTGTGTTTGACCAGGGGTGTCCTCAGGCTAGATGTGATTCCATGGCCAGCTTTGCATTTCACAAAGCAAATATTGTAGAGAGCATTTTTCTGCGCCAAGTTTTGAAAAATGTAATGGAGACCTCTTAACCACACTTGAGATTTCTTGACCATACTTGAAACCTCTTAACCACATTTGACTCTTCTTAACCACACTTGACTCTCTTCTTAACCACATGAGTCCTCTTAACCACACATGACTCTCCTTAACCACACTTGACTCGAGACCTCTTAACAACACTTGACTTCTAACCACACAAGTCTTCTTAACCACACTTGAGACCTTTTAACCACACGAGTCCTCCTAACCACACTTGACACTTTAACCACACACGAGTCTTCTTAACCACACACGAGTCTTCTTAACCACACATGAGACCTCTTTCAGCTCTCTATTGCCCTGACTGTGTGTTGCACTTGAACTGAAATTTGGCACCATTTGATTTGGCCTGAATTAATTTGGTCAGTATCTTTTTAAAAGTACTGACTTCAATGATAGACTTCTCGGAATAGATATACTGTATATTCCTGCAGATAGTCCTCCCCGATCTCCTTGACTACATACTGACTGTATTCTCCTACAGATAAGATCTCTCTGACTGTACACTAACCGTGTGTTCATTTCCATACCAGTCAGGCCATTTTGCTATGTATTGGTCATGCTGATAACAGTAACACTGAAAGTGTGTTTATATCATCGCATGCAGTGTGCTCACAATGTTGTTTGGAAAAGACTTTCTTTTACCAGAAGGTTCAGTGCAGAGCAGAAGGCTACTGTGTGGAGTGATGCTCTAATGAGCAGGGTGATCAGGAAAACACACCAATAATTCAGATACTGTGAAAATACTGTTTATGTTTCTCTGTTGTTTCTGACAGATGCTTGTTTGCGATAAGTCCACAATAACGGGACTCAATTGGTTTAGGGCCCCTCCTGAAGGCCCATTAAGTTCTGATAAGTTTCTAAATCTGATTTTGCTTTGATGTTATCCTCCCTTATACAGGCTTGGTTAGCCGTATAACAGTGTGTGTAATGTTCTTTTCCTTTCTTTGTCTCTGTTTTTTCTTTTTGTTTTTATGACAATCATTCTGCCTTTCTTTCCATCATTCTTGCCCCATCTGTCTTTCTCTGTCTCCCTCTGTCTCTCGTTCTCTCTGTCTCCCTCTCTCTGTCTCTCGTTCTCTCTGTCTCCCTCTCTCTGTCTCCCGTTCTCTCTGTCTCTCATTCTCTCTGTCTCCCTCTGTCTCTCGTTCTCTCTGTCTGTCTCCCTCTGTCTCTCGTTCTCTCTGTCTCCCTCTGTCTCTGTCTCTCTCTGTCCCTCTGTCTCCCTCTGTCCCTCTGTCTCTCTCTGTCCCTCTGTCTCTCTCTGTCCCTCTGTCTCTCGTTCTCTCGTTCTCTCTGTCCCTCTGTCTCTCGTTCTCTCTGTCTCTCTGTCCCTCTGTCTCTCGTTCTCTCTGTCTCCCTCTGTCCCTCTGTCTCTCGTTCTCTCTGTCTCTCGTTCTCTCTGTCTCCCTCTGTCCCTCTGTCTCTCTCGTTCTCTCTGTCTCCCTCTGTCCCTCTGTCTCTCGTTCTCTCTGTCTCCCTCTGTCCCTCTGTCTCCCTCTGTCTCTCGTTCTCTCTGTCTCTCTGTCTTCTTCGGTCTCCCTCTGTCAACCTGCGTCACCCTCCGTCGTCTTCTGTCTCTTACAGCAACTGTTCAACTGTCAGTTACTGCACCGGCTGAGTCTGCCAGACAACGACCTCAGCGTCCTGCCGCCAGCCATCGCTAACCTAGTGAACCTCAGGGAGCTCGACGTCAGCAAGAACAGTAAGGCTGCCAGTCTCTTCAGTGCCGCCTCGCCCTACCGTTTAATGAACTCCGCTGCCTAGCTTTTAATGTGGTAGCTGTGTTTACTCCACCACATGGGTCGGCCCATGACCAGCCAGGATCGAGGGTAGTCGTGTCTTTCTAAGTTACACACATTAAACAAGATCATGGGGATGGAAAAAAAGTGTTTATGCATGCACTGTCATGTCTGGAAATATGGATATGAAACTGTGAAAGGTTTAGTCAACATGGAAAAATGAATGATGCATTATGCACTAGCATGTATCATGACCTGATGATAATCTGGAGCTAATGTCCTTCAAAACAGTTCAGTCACTTCCTTCCCAGTGAATATGCACACTTACAGACATGCGTGCAGACACATATAGACACATACACACACGTACAGACACACATGCAGACATAGACACATAAATACGTACAGACACACGTACAGACACATAAACACACGTACAGACACACGTACAGACACACATACACACACGTACAGACACACATACACACACGTACAGACACACATACACACACGTACAGACACACATACACACACGTACAGACACACATACAGGCACACAGACACATAAACACATACAGACACACAAACACGTGCAGACGCACTCAGACACACACAAATGCATGCAGCTTGTTCAGCGGGTTTGGATGAGCTCAGACCTGTAGCTCACGCTTCCTCGCTTTTTCTTCTCCTTTCCTTTCCTTCTTTTGCTTTCTGTCTGTCTGTATCTCTCTCTGTCTCTCTCTCTTTGGGGTGTTGTGCAGACAGGCCCAGGCCTGTGCCAAGTCCACCGCATCATTCTCTTGCTCCTCTGCGGCATTACTTCCTGCCAGTCATGGCAGCGAGTGCAGCAGTTCTGGTCTCCAAATGGCAGGCTCCACCTCACCGCTGCCAATACTCACATATCCCTGTGGGCCTGGGGGCGGAGACCTTGGGCAGAGTCTCAGGGGCTGTCACTCAGCCTCAGCTCCGTCTCCCAGCTCTGTTGCCTGTCAAGAAACCGCTTCGCTACAGGTGTTTCAGGTGTTTGTGCTAGAGCACGCACACCTAGGAGCATAGAATGGAATAGATCTGTTCAGTCAGACCACCAGTTGACAGGCCAGCGTGTTGCGTGAGTTGATTTGTACACACAACCACATTCCAAGTTTTTTCCCCATACTGTCATAAAGCTTGAGATTCTCAGTATGCCCTGCACTTGTAAAGTTACATGTCCTGTCCATTACATGTAAGGTCCCTTTTGCCTGTCCTGTGGTTGTAGCTGTGGGGTGACATGGTGCAGGGTGCTGTAGTGCAGGCTTCGGTGTGGGCTGCACACACTCACTCCCTCTCTACTGCACTCCATGTGGTCTTTTCTAATAAATGGTTGCCTTGTGTGTGCATGTGCATGCATATGTGAGAGAGTGCGTGAGAGAGGTGCACCATGCTTGTAGCATCGCAGTGTGCATGCTATGTCGTATGTGTGTGTGGGTGTGTGTGTGTGTGTGTGTGTGTGTGGGTGTGTGTGTGTGTGTGTGTGTGTGTGTGTGTGTGTGTGTGTGTGTGTGTACATGGCGAGGCTTTATTACCTTCCTCTCTATTGACTTGACTGCGTTTATCGTTACCGTGGGGCTTCTCTGTTCTCCTCCTGTTCTTCCTCCTTGTGTGCACACATACATGCATACTTATGCACTGAAAGCTAGTGGTGTGTGTTTTTTAGCTTTGCCCTTATCCTATAGCAGCGTACCTGCTTAAGTGGCAGCAGTTCAAAACAAAAGCGCTGTAACATAAACTGCCAAGTCCTCCAGCATGGTCACTCTGAGAAGAGCACAAACACTCACACATGCTCTTACATGGTGTGGGTGTGTGTGTGTGTGTGTGTGTGTGTGCGTGCGTGTGTGCGTTTTTCTAACCACTTACCTGTGGTTACTTCCTGCATGCACTTACAGCATGTGTGTTTGTGTCTGTCAGGAGGATGTTACCTTTAACTTTAATTTTAGAGCAGAAGTTGAGCGGTTGATGGAGGAAATGATACAGGTGCTGTTAACACCTCTTTAGCACTGATCTGAGCTCAGCCTTAAACACCGCAAACTCACAGTAGCTTGCTCAGCAGGAACTACAGCACTGATATGGGTTTTACATTTCAGGCATACAGGAGTTTCCAGAGAATATTAAGAACTGCAAAGTCTTGGCCATTGTTGAAGCAAGTGTGAATCCAATTTCTAAGTAAGTGTCCTTTCTTCTCTTCTGCATGTAAGCAGTTAAATGACATTTAAAGTGCCGGGGTGGGGGTGTTCAAGGCACTATTGAAGTCATCATAGATACCTGGGGAGGCTGATTCTTAGCCCCACAAAGAGCATACATAAAAATACAGAGTAAACCTTTACTGCTTTAGTCCATGACATGCAGAATCAGCAGCTGCAAATGGTTTGAACCAGATTTAATATGACCCAGATGGATTGGACCAGACATAATCTGCTGGGAATATTGCCATACATACTTGTTAAATGCATCTACATTTTTCTGTATCACAAAAAAGTACTTTATATGGTTTAGATGGAATGGAGTTATGGGCTATGCCTGCTAAGTACACCTGTTTGTGTGCACGTGCGTGCATGCATGTGTTTGTTTGTGTGTGCGTTTGCGCGTGCTTTTGTGCGTGCCTGTGTGTGTGTGTGTGTGTGTGTGCGCGCGTGCCTGTGCGTGTGCGCGTGCCTGTGTGTGTGCGTACATGCCTGTGTGTGTTTGTGTGTTTCCGTGTGCATGTTTTGCGTGCACGGGCGTGCGTCTGTGTGTATCTGTGTGTGTGTGTGTATACCTGTGTGTGTGTGCGCGTGTGTGTGCATCCATGTGTGTTTGTGTTTGTGTGTCCGTGCGTGCCTATCTGTGTGTTCACTCTACAGGCTCCCAGAAGGTTTCACGCAGCTCCTCAGCCTGACTCAGCTCTACCTGAATGACGCTTTCCTTGAATTTCTGCCAGCTAGTTTCGGCAGGTCAGACATGCGTGTGGGCACACAATCACAGACATACAATTGATGGTAACTGGTAAATCAATCGATTGATAAAATAATGCTATTCTCAGCCCTATCTCTTGAAGAGGGCAGGAGGATCCAGCTCTTGTTTGAGAGCTGCACGTCTGGCTGCACTCTGTTAACCAGCGGTGAGGTGGTTGATGCTATGCTGTCATTTCCTAGAATGCCTCATCCACCCACGAGTTTTCATGTGAGCTACCAGCCTATCAAGAAGTCACCTTTCAGAGGCTCTTAGGCCAGCACCCAGGGAGTGTCTGTGGGAGTTTGAATGAATGTGTCAGTGTGTGAGGGTGTGAGGGAGTATGTGGGGGTGTGTGAGGGTATGTGGTTATGTGTGGGAGGTTGGAGAAGTGTGTGTGTGTGTGTGTGGGGGGGGTAAGTAGGGGAATGTGGGAGATATATGGGAACATGTGGGGGTGTGATAGGGTAAGTAGGGCAGGCGGTCTGTCGTTTGCACTTGTTTGCACTCCTGTGTGGACATGAATACACACGTGCACACAGATGTGTGCATATGCATGTAAGATTAAATCTCCATATGCATGTAAGATTAAATCATCACCATATGATTGCAGCACACACACACATACACATTGGAGTTAGTGTAGGAGTGTTAACTTTGAATCAAGGCTGTGTCTTGGTTTTGGCTGTATGTATGTGGTTTTGATGGAGGGTTGTTTGGAAGGGTCTTGGACAAGATTAAAGAAGCATTCAGTTGGCTGTACATTAATAGTAAGATGTTTGTCAGCTCTGTTGTTGATCTTGTCAGTTTATACTGCGTGAGAGCATATTTTCAAAAGCTGTGGAGAAAGCTGATGCCTCATGTGTCAGCAGTGTTCTGTATTACAGAAAGAAATTACACCCCCTAGGCTGTTGCTGCTTCATTTCTACACAAAGTAAATGTTTTAGAAATGACACATGTTTCAAAAATGACATTGATGGTTCAGAAATGACATTGATTTAATTCCTGGTTTGTCTGTTTGCTTGCACTTTCTCTCCCTCTCCTGCATTCTTCAGGCTGACCAAACTGCAGATTCTCGAGCTGCGAGAGAACCAGCTGAAGATGCTGCCCAAGTAAGTGTGTGTGTGAAGCTACTGTCGCCTAAAACCTGGAAATAAAGACTGCTCTTAGAGATATGTCTGAGATATTAAAGACTGCTCTTAGATCCTATGAGATATGGGGAGAGAACCTCACCTCTCACCTGGAAGGCGTGCTTTTATTTAGCATCTTTTTTATCTTTCTAACTCTTCCTTCCTCTCCTGCTCTTACATCTTCTCTCTCTTTCTGCAGTCTTGTGCCTTAGATAAGATCTAAATTCTTGCTGTGACAAGTTTTAGAATCCTGTTACTGTTCTATTATATGAGGGCCATGTGTGAGTGTGAGTGTTCTATTATGTGAGTGTTCTATTATATGAGTGTTCTATTATATGAGGGCCATGTGTGTGTGTGTGAGCGTGCGTGCGTGTGTGTTTGAGAGTGGGAGTGTGCTCCATGTGCGTGAGCGGGAGTGGGCGTGCATTTCTGAGCGTGTGAGAGAGCCGGAGTGCACACCGTGTGTGTGAGTGGGAGTGTGTGGCATGTCCATGAGCATTTAGTGTGTGTGAGAATTAGTGTGCTCCGTGCGCACGCGCGCGCGCGCGTGTGTGTGTGTGTGTGTGTGTGTGTGTGTGTGTGTGTGTGTGTGTAAAAGCTGCTGAGGGTGCAGGTGACTGCTGCCTGTCTGTATGGCATGGTGGCTCAGGCAGCATCACGGCTGTGAGCAGAGAGCAGACAGACATAGCTGTAACTTGTGGCAGAGTTGTGCCACAGGAACGAGACTAACCTTAAACAAGTAAAGCTGAATGTGGGTAAAATTGGTTAGGTCTTGTGTTTAGATTGCGGCTAGTTTTGTGTATGTGACGTCAGTTTGGAGAGTTGACTGTAGTGTGGAAAGTGTTTTTGATTGAAGAGAATGTAGGGTGATGCGCTGGAACTTCATCAGAAGGACACACTTGGAGAACAGATGGCCCATGGAGGGCTTGCACATTTTACTGTCTGATCCATAATGGTTTCTCCCCTTTTAAATTAACATTTTACATAATTTCTGATGTTTATTTCACATTAGGGCTGTTTGTCGTTGGAAGTGATGACATATCTTCCCTTAATAATTTTTCCAGTGTTGGCCCTCACAGTATGACTGCTCAGAAAGCAGCAGCGTGACAGGCTTATCTCGCTCACTGTGTCAGTGGCCTGACCAGTCTCACACATTCTTGCTGAGCTTAGCGAGTTCAGGCTCCCCGGTAGGCCTGCCAGCAGTGAGTCCCTCCCCAAGCCCTGTGTTTGTGGGGACCGCCCCCTCCCTTAGCCCTGTGTTTGTGGGGACCGCCCCCTCCCTTAGCCCTGTGTTTGTGGGGACCGCCCCCTCCCCAAGCCCTGTGTTTGTGGGGACCGCCCCCTCCCCAAGCCCTGTTTGTGGAGACCGCCCCCTCCCCAAGCCCTGTGTTTGTGGGGACTGCCCCCTCCCCAAGCCCTGTGTTTGTGGGGACCGCCCCCTCCCTTAGCCCTGTGTTTGTGGGGACCGCCCCCTCCCCGAGCCCTGTGTTTGTAGGGACCGCCCCCTCCCCGAGCCCTGTGTTTGTAGGGACCGCCCCCTCCCCGAGCCCTGTGTTTGTAGGGACCGCCTCCTCCCTTAGCCCTGTGTTTGTGGAGACCGCCCCCTCCCTTAGCCCTGTGTTTGTGGGGACCACCCCCTCCCCAAGCCCTGTGTTTGTGGGGACCGCCCCCCCTCCCTTAGCCCTGTGTTTGTGGGGACCGCCCCCCCTCCCTTAGCCCTGTGTTTTTGGGTACTGCCCCTTCGTCAAGCCCTGTTTGTGGGGACTGCCCCCTCCTAGAGCCATGTGTTTGTGGGGACCGCCTCCACCCTGAGCCCTGTGTTTGTGAGGATCGCCCTCTCCCCTAACCCCTGGCCAGGAGCATGCTAGTCTTCCTTTTCCCAGCATGCACTGCTTCGACTATTGCCACTTCCATGTGGAACTTTGGAGTGCCCAAACTCATCCAGACCTCAGCATATAACGGAGCCAGTTCCCGCCAGGCAGGCTAAACGCTAAACGCCCAGCAACCAAATGGCCTGCCTCACCCAGAAAACCTGGAGATTGGAAACACACAACACCCTGAACATGGGAGTGATTGCACACACGGCGCTGGAGTGAAGGGGGTGGTGTCCCTGTCAACACGGACATCTGGAGTTGGGACCGTGTAGGAGATCCCTGCCAAACTCATCTTTTTGGAAAGGTTTTGAGTGCCAGGGCTGTACAGAATATCGCCCTACACACCAGTGGTGTTGGATAAGCTGCAAGACAGAAAAATGCAGCTCAGCTCACATTTAAGCTTCAGAAAATTAGCACACTGCATTAAAGGCTCTGAGGACAAGGTATCTTATCTGCACTGAAACCGCATCCTTGGCATGTGAGACTGCTCTGCCTTTTTTGCTAATTACAAATGAAAATAAAACAAAGCTGTTCCATAAACAGTATGCTCTTGGTATGAGCGAGTAGTTGATTCATTTGACTGTTTCCAGTCAGCTCTCCAGAAGCAGCTACATAAGTCGATGGATTAAAAGTTTAAATAATGAATGTGAATTTTAAGCAAATGAAATGTTGCAATTATCAACATTTGCTTTTTGGTCAATAAAACGGCTTAAACCACTTGATTTAAAAGTAGTGATTCTCTCTAGTAGTGAGTTCACCACTGAATAATGTATTTAAATCAGTGGCTTCCCTTGTAGCAGTGCTGCTGTGCTCTTCACAGTGCCCGCTCCACTCCCGGAACGCAGCCTCCAGTCTGGGCTGCGCGCCGCACGCCGTAGCGCGGTTTGGATGGCCTGGCACGTCAGCAGAATGACCCCTGATATGAATCGTCCCCTGCCGTGCTTGGGAACGCTCGTCACGCTGTGGCGTTTTTGTTTACGCAAGAAACAGTGGCCGAAGAATAGCGGAGGGTTCTTCAGACAAGCCCAGTAGGCGTCCCACCACCAGCCGAAACACGGTGGTCCAGCGGTCTGTCCAGCCATCGGGGCGCATGTGTGCCACGTGAGGTGGGAGGGGTCCATATGGGGAACAAGCTAACACTGAAGCACGCGTCTCCTACCCTCCCATAAAAGGACAGGTGAAAGACAGAGAGGTCATTGCTACTGATGTAGTAAAAAAATGTGGTGTTTGCAAGTTCTTACCCCAGGGATGCGTGTGTGTGCGTGTGCGCGTACGTGTGTGCGTGTGTGCGTGCGTGTACATGTGTGTGTGATAGAGCAGCCGTGGATGTATTGTGTGTAGTGTTACATGCCTTTATAAGCTTTAGCTGTTCAGTGAATCAGTGTTTCAAACACATACTCTGTGTGTGTGTGTGTGTGTGTGTGTGTGTGTGTGTGTGTGTGCGTGTGCGTGTGTGTGTGTGTGCGTGTGTGCGTGCGTGTACATGTGTGTGTGATAGAGCAGCCGTGGATGTATTGTGTGTAGTGTTACATGCCTTTATAAGCTTTAGCTGTTCAGTGAATCAGTGTTTCAAACACATACTCTGTGTGTGTGTGTGTGTGTGTGTGTGTGTGTGTGTGCGTGTGCGTGTGTGTGTGTGCGTGTGTGCGTGCGTGTACATGTGTGTGTGATAGAGCAGCCGTGGATGTATTGTGTGTAGTGTTACATGCCTTTATAAGCTTTAGCTGTTCAGTGAATCAGTGTTTCAAACACATACTCTGTGTGTGTGTGTGTGTGTGTGTGTGTGTGTGTGTGTGTGTGTGTTTACGCATTGTGATGGCAGGCATTGTAGACCCTTAATCAGAATGTGCTCATTACCTCAAACTAGAATATCTAATGCTGTAGTTGATCTTGGATTTAAAGTGTTGGCTGTAACGCACCAAATGTAATGGCTAAATTCTGTGTGTGTGTTTCCAGAAGCATGCATAAACTGACACAGCTGGAACGTTTGGATCTGGGGAGTAATGAGTTCACAGAAGTGGTCAGTGTCCTCCCTGCCTCTTTTATTTATCTTAACTCTCTCTCTCTCCCTCTCTTCGACTCTTCTCTCCCTCTCTCTCATACATCTCATCCTATGTTCATCCTATGTAACGTTGTTCCACACTCTTAATGGATCAATGGAAATCTTTAAGCCTTTAAAGTAAGTCATTTTTGGAGTATATGGACTTCGGAGTTCTTAGTGCTTTTAGTGCTTTATTTAGTGACTGTTCTGTCCCTCTGTCCCTCCCTGTAGCCTGAGGTTTTGGAGCAGCTTACAGGAATCAAAGAGCTGTGGATCGATGGCAACAAGCTCACGCTTTTACCCGGGGTAAGAGAACCATCCCCTTTCTCCTTTTACCCGGGGTAAGAGAACCATCCCCTTTCTCCTTTTACCTGGGGTAAGAGAACCATCCCCTTTCTCCTTTCACCCGGGGTAAGAGAACCATCCCCTTTCTCCTTTCACCCGGGGTAAGAGAACCATCCCCTTTCTCCTTTCACCCGGGGTAAGAGAACCATCCCCTTCTCCTTTTACCCGGGGTAAGAGAACTATCCCCTTCTCCTTTTACCCGGGGGTAAGAGAACCATCCTCTTCTCCTTTTACCCGGGGTAAGAGAACCATCCCCTTTCTCCTTTTACCCGGGGGTAAGAGAACCATCCCCTTTCTCCTTTCACCCGGGGTAAGAGAACCATCCCCTTTCTCCTTTCACCCGGGGTAAGAGAACCATCCCTTCTCCTTTCACCCGGGGTAAGAGAACCATCCCTTCTCCTCGCCCACCTAATGCCCCCCCTCCCACCCCCTCACCACTTCCTAATGCAGAGGAATGAAATCTCTGGCCTCTGTTTACTGGGACTGTGCCAGTCATAGCCCTCACCAGCTGCTGCCTTTGCACTCGCTCATGAATTTCACTGCAGTCCAGAGTTACTGGATGTAAAATGCACCAACCCCTCCACTAAAGCGCAAGCTCATTTCTTAGTTGTACCCCTACCCCTTTCTGAATGTCCATTTTGCCCCTGGGAACTGAATTGCAAGGAATAGTGGAAATCTTATGAACTCTACGAACTGGGACAACCCTTCAAGGACATGTTACGTAGTCAGCTGTCTTCAATTTCACGTGTGAGTCGGTCACTAAAAAACAAGAACACTGCTTCATTACTAGACTACTGGTGTTCTGTAGGGTTAAAGTTCTAAAACAAGAACACTGCTTCATTACTAGACTACTAGTGTTCTGTAGGGTTAAAGTTCTAAAACAAGAACACTGCTTCATTACTAGACTACTAGTGTTCTGTAGGGTTAAAGTTCTAAAACAAGAACACTGCTTCATTACTAGACTACTAGTGTTCTGTAGGGTTAAAGTTCTAAAACGGAACACTGCTTCATTACTAGACTACTAGTGTTCTGTAGGGTTAAAGTTCTAAAACAAGAACACTGCTTCATTACTAGACTACTAGTGTTCTGTAGGGTTAAAGTTCTAAAACGGAACACTGCTTCATTACTAGACTACTAGTGTTCTGTAGGGTTAAAGTTCTAAAACGGAACACTGCTTCATTACTAGACTACTAGTGTTCTGTAGGGTTAAAGTTCTAAAACGGAACACTGCTTCATTACTAGACTACTGGTGTTCTGTAGGGTTAAAGTTCTAAAACAAGAACACTGCTTCATTACTAGACTACTAGTGTTCTGTAGGGTTAAAGTTCTAAAACAAGAACACTGCTTCATTACTAGACTACTAGTGTTCTGTAGGGTTAAAGTTCTAAAACGGAACACTGCTTCATTACTAGACTACTGGTGTTCTGTAGGGTTAAAGTTCTAAAACAAGAACACTGCTTCATTACTAGACTACTAGTGTTCTGTAGGGTTAAAGTTCTAAAACAAGAACACTGCTTCATTACTAGACTACTAGTGTTCTGTAGGGTTAAAGTTCTAAAACAAGAACACTGCTTCATTACTAGACTACTAGTGTTCTGTAGGGTTAAAGTTCTAAAACGGAACACTGCTTCATTACTAGACTACTAGTGTTCTGTAGGGTTAAAGTTCTAAAACAAGAACACTGCTTCATTACTAGACTACTAGTGTTCTGTAGGGTTAAAGTTCTAAAACAAGAACACTGCTTCATTACTAGACTACTAGTGTTCTGTGCACTGATATTAGAGGAGCAGTGAAGTTCACCAATCTTTCTGAAGGCTACATTTTGGGCATCATATGCCTTCAAAAAGGACTACCAAGTCAAAAGAAAACGTTTACATTCAAGTGATTTTTATTTTTTTTAATTAAAAAATTAAAATTAAAAAGGTTTGTCAGTATAGGCAATGGAAATGGAGATTGTCAGTAAACTCCTATCTTAAACATTACAAACGTAGCGTCAATCCGCAAACATTTTTAAATGGTAAAGCAATTTTCGTGGGAAAAAAATCACTTTAATGAAAACCGGACCAATGTCTACCTGCAGGGCTGTCATGCACAAATCAGCAATAACAATGTAATACTAGAAAGCTACCGCGTCATCTGCATTCTACTAGTGTTTTTTTTGGTTTATTTTGTTATGTTGTCATGTTTATTATGTAGAAAAGGACCATAATACACTGAAACAACATTAATACAATGGTTATCAGAAATGTTATATCTTTATTAATGGGAGAATACATTTGTGGGTTTCTTTGGTCGCTTGCAGTGATTTCTCAAGGCTTTCTGAGAAATTTCTCCATTTGGAGTGGGCTTCTGGAAAACCTCTAACACTTTGCCCTAACACTTTGCCCTAACACTTTGCCCTAACACTTTGCCCTAACACTTTGCCCTAACACTTTGCCCTAACACTTTGCCCTAACACTTTGCCCTAACACTTTGCCCTGTTGGATTAGGATGTAGCACATCAGTGACAATCTTTGAGCAAAAAAAGACAAAAATGTGTAGATTAAAAAATGCTGTAAATGTTGAGTGCAAACACATCTGAAGCGAGTCGGAAACCTTCACCACATCCAGTCCTGCAGATTGGTGGGTGTGGGTGTGAGTGTGTGTATGTGTGTGTATGTGTGTGTGTGTATGTGTGTGTGTGTGTGTGTGTGTGTGTGTGTGTGTGTGTGTGTGTGTGTGTGTGTGTGTGTGTGTGTGTGTGTGTGTGTGTGTGTGTGTGTGTGTGTGTGTGTGTGTGTGTGTGCTTTCCTGCTCCTCTGGAAATAAATGTTTTCCTTATTATTACCCTTTTATTTTGTTATTTATATTCTTTAATGGCATGCCCAGGAGAGCAGTTAACACTGCCCAGATTAGTCTCTCTCACGCGCACACACACACACACACACACAGACCTGTGTATGGACACACATATATACACACACCCAATGCTCATGTTGTTCCTTTGTCTCTGTCCCCTTCTCTCTCTCTCTCTCTCTCTCTCTCTCTCTCTCTCTCTCTCTCTCTCTCTCTCTCTCTCTTTCTACCGAGTTCTGCTGTAATGCGTGTGTGTGTTTTGCAGGTGATCGGCTCCCTGAAGCAGCTGACGTATCTGGACGTGTCTAAAAACACTGTGGAGACGGTGGATGAGAAGATATCAGGCTGTGAGAACCTGCAGGACCTGCTGCTGTCCAGCAATGCCCTCACACAGCTGCCCAACTCCATAGGTACGCACGCACATCCACATGCACTCATTGAACTCATATCGCACAGAAAGCTGCTTTAAGTAGTGAAGGTGGCTGATCTTGGCAGACTGGGACTGAGTCGCTACTACGCCTTTTTTGCATGTCCACTGAGGGCTACATTCAGAGAATCGCACTACAAATTAGTTTTCCCAAATCAATTTTCCTACCCTCAGAAACATATTGATAGCAGTATTGCATTATCTGTTGTACTAAATGTGTGGGGGTTTTGGAAGCAACTTTCAAGAAAACCAGCATGAGGGAATGTCGATATCTGTCTGGATCTTTGCCAGCGATTCCCTGAAAATTCTCTTTCTCTCTTGCTTTCGCCCCCTTCTCTTTCTGCAGGCTCCCTGAAGAAACTGACCGCCCTGAAAGTGGATGAGAACCAGCTCCTGCAGCTGCCAGACTCCATTGGCGGGTGAGTGGCGTGTTCCATCAATCGGCGGGTCTCTGGGGAGCAGCCTGCCTGTGGCCTCTCTCCTATCCAATCCTCTCGGCAGGCTGGAGGCGCCATGCGCTGCCGATGAGGAAAGGGATTTCCAGCTCAGCTCGCAAACACACAGCACTGTACAGGGAAAGCCCTTGTCCGTATGGACTCGTGGAAACGGATTACCAGAGTGTGTGTTTGTGACGGGGGAAGAACCTCTATTCTCTCCCAAAACTTTGTGCCACAGCTGGTGCACCATGCCATCCACAACTGTAGATGTTTCCATACATGCCCATAAGCAGGTAGGTTGGCTTCCCTTGTTGGGGAATAGGAAAATCTGTTTGGTGGGATTAGTAATATATGATAATGGAGAATCTGCTTTAATCCCAGCCAGGATTACTGGTTAATTAATGGTTAATATTCGATTTTGTTAATTTGTTTCGCCGTGTCCTCTGAGCTGGACATACATCTGACATTTTGATGGTGGTGCTTCAATTCACCAGGTTCAGGCTCTGAGAATAAAGATAGAACCCACTTTGTCTCAGTGAAACGTGGGTCTGTAGTGTGAAACGTGTGCACATGTTTGCATTTTTCTCGCTTTCATTCCACGTATTTTCTATAGTCCCCATCAGAGACCTTTGGCACCTTCCTTCTAAATATTGCAGCGTATGTGCATTTTCACTCAGCACTACGCATCTAGGCCTTTTTCTTGAGAAGTCACAGAGAACCGAACCCAGTGCTTTTCTAGGCCATCCAAACCCTTTCTGACCCTCACCTTACACCGTCATCCGCTTATTCCCCATCTGCAGCAACCACATAGCCAATGTTCTCTATACAAGCGCTTCATGACGTTCTATAGTTAAGTACGCCAGGAAATTCTGATCAGTAATGACCTGAAATGTGGCACAGTTTAACCGAGTAACTAACGAATTGTGAGGGTTTCATCTTTACCATGACAGATTTTGGCACTACTTTTGAGTTAGAGAGCAGAAACTGTCTTTCCAGATGCATCTCACTGTGCTGTGACATTCAATGGGAGATTATTCATATATGTTCACAGATCCTTTATAGATTATGTTGAATTCCTGTCAGCAAGAACAGCTGGCTGGCTTCCAGTTTGTTCTTGCGCGCTCGCTTGCTCACTCTCTCTCTTGTTCGCTCACTCTCTCATTCACTCGCTCACTCTCTCTCATTCACTTGCTCACTCCCTCTCATTCACTCGCTCGCTTGCTCTCGTTTGATCGCTCACTCTCTCATTCGCATGCTCTGACTCATTCACTCACTCTCCTTCGCTCAGTCTCGTTTGCATGCTCACTCTCTTGTTCGTTCATTCTCTCACTCGCTCACTCTCCCTTGCTTGCTCTCTCTCGCTCGCTCAACTTACCCAAATTGTCTTACGTTCTCGCTGTCTTTTTTTTTTTTTTTCTCCCCCCCTCTGTCTCACTATCTCACATTCTCTCTTGCTCACTCATGATTTTTGTGGCCCAGATTTTATAAGAAATTGGATTTGAGAAATTCACACACTGAGTATATTCCATGTATGTGCATGTATATTTAGCAGCCAATCTCGATGTGAATAATGGGAGCCAGATTCAGGGGAAATCTGTTTCTCAGTCCTGATCTGTGAGCAGCCAGAGCTGAAACGTTTCCCTCCCCACATTTATCCCATTAGCGCTTCTGTCTAGGGGAGCGTAATTTGCGGTGGCGGTGTCTGGGAAGGTGACCTAGAGCGTTGAAATATATTGTAAGTGTGTATAAATGGACTCTGTGCCATATAAAGGGCCCTCTGATGGATGGTCTGGGTTTTTTTTTTGGTTTTTTTTTTGTGTTAATCTCATGCTTTGTTTTGAAGCTTATGGTAGAGAGGTCAAAGTCCAACTGAGTTCACCAGGGTGTTATAAACAGAACCCTTGAGGCCATAAACTCTTAACAGTGGTTAAGCTTAGCACTAGTGGGGTTTTTTTTCCTTTCATTGTTTCCACTCTCTTTCACTTCCTCTTTCCTACTCACTGTCTTTCTCTCTCCCTCTCTCACACAATAATTTTTTTTCTCTCTCTGTTTTTCTTCAACCCTCCAGGCTCACTGCTCTGGATGAGCTGGACTGCAGCTTCAATGAGATTGAGTATCTGCCCGCTGCCATCGGTCAGTGTGTGAACCTGCATACATTCGCCGCTGACCACAACTTTCTTACCCGGCTGCCTCCAGAGGTTAGCACTGTACACCGTAACGCTGCCTACAGGGGTTAGCGCTGTACACCGTAACGCTGCCTACAGGGGTTAGCGCTGTACACCGTAACGCTGCCTACAGGGGTTAGCGCTGTACACCGTAACGCTGCCTACAGGGGTTAGCGCTGTACACCGTAACGCTGCCTACAGGGGTTAGCGCTGTACACCGTAACGCTGCCTACAGGGGTTAGCGCTGTACACCGTAACGCTGCCTACAGGGGTTAGCGCTGTACACCGTAACGCTGCCTACAGGGGTTAGCGCTGTACACCGTAGCGCTGCCTACAGGGGTTAGCGCTGTACACCGTAACGCTGCCTACAGGGGTTAGCGCTGTACACCGTAACGCTGCCTACAGGGGTTAGCGCTGTACACCGTAGCGCTGCCTACAGGGGTTAGCGCTGTACACTGTAACGCTGCCTACAGGGGTTAGCGCTGTACACCGTAACGCTGCCTACAGGGGTTAGCGCTGTACACCGTAACGCTGCCTACAGGGGTTAGCGCTGTACACCGTAGCGCTGCCTACAGGGGTTAGCGCTGTACACCGTAGCGCTGCCTACAGGGGTTAGCGCTGTACACCGTAGCGCTGCCTACAGGGGTTAGCGCTGTACACCGTAGCGCTGCCTACAGGGGTTAGCGCTGTACACCGTAGCGCTGCCTACAGGGGTTAGCGCTGTACACCGTAACGCTGCCTACAGGGGTTAGCGCTGTACATTGTAACGCTGCCTACAGGGGTTAGCGCTGTACACCGTAACGCTGCCTACAGGGGTTAGCGCTGTACACCGTAGCGCTGCCTACAGGGGTTAGCGCTGTACACCGTAACACTGCACTGTAAAACAGTGCAAGATCCATTTTAGTTCAGCAAATTTGTGAGATACGTATACAGGATATTCCTTTTCAGAAAGTATTCCATTACTCCTATGAGTTTAGCTGCTGATTTTTACATGTAAAGCTTCATTATTCGGTAGTGCTAGCTCAGGTCAGCGTGGGGGAGGGGCTGCCATGGCCTCTTGATCCAGCCCCATCCTCTGCTCAACATGCTAACCGGCATATCCATCCAGATTTCTGATCAAAGCCTGGGGAGTGTACCGAGGTGTCTGTCCTGCTGGTAAAATGTGTGTTTGTGACACAGATGGGATGCTGGAAGAATGCCACTGTGTTGTTCCTTCACTCCAACAAGCTGGAGTGTCTGCCTGAGGAGATGGGTGACATGCAGAAACTCAGAGTCATCAATCTCAGTGACAACAAGTGAGTCACGTGCACGCACGTGCACGCACGCACCACACACACACACGCGCGCACGCACGCACACACACACACGCACGCACGCACATACACACTGTCAACATTTCAACTCTATACTCATATACTCATTTCTCATCTCATTTTTTAAACTTTAGAGGGATATGCTGATCAACTCAGTAGGGTCATTTATGGTGTATATTGACTATTGTGTCTGCAGTAAGTTTGTCAGTACTTCTGGATGGGTCTGGGTTCTGATATAATATATGCTGGCCTCCACATGCTGGTTCCCAAGCATCACTGAGTCCAGCCCTCTATGCTGTACCTTCAGAACTGAAGCCTGTTTATCTCGTGGTTGGCTTATATTGGCCATGCCATTAAAGTTGTTGGGGTGCCAACTGCACTGGAGGTGGAAGTTACTCAGCACATAAGGCAGTTTAATGCTACAGCACGCTTCCTACTGATGGGAAACACCTTTACCTGAGCTGCCTATTGATGTCAGTGTGTCCTCTCTCTGTTTCCAGGCTGAAGAACCTTCCCTATAGTTTCACCAAGCTGACTCAAATGACTGCTATGTGGTTGTCTGAAAATCAGGTAAGCAGGAGACTAAATGACTGAACTAATCTGAACAGTGCACAGCTAAAACCACGCATCTGAACAGTGCACAGCACTCAGCTTTGAGCACCTTGTCTCAAGAGCTGCTCAAAAGTTGACTTAAAACACTCAAAAGTGCGCATACCACACATCTCAGTCTCAACAGTTCAATCTGCTCACTGCACCAGCGCCAGGTGGTGTACGGATAGTGATAGAGTATTCAGGCGGTCACCAGGCACTGTGTGGATGGTAATAGAATCAGCATTTAGTATACTTTTGATAATAGAAATGCCAGGTGATGTGCAGATGGTAACAGAATCACCAGGCAGTGTGTTTAATAGAAATGCCAAACAGGTTGCAAATGGTAACAGAAACATGCAGCAGTGTGTGGGCTGTAGTAGGATTACTGGCTAGTGTGCGGATGGTATTAGGACAACTGGCTAGTGTGTGGATAGTATTAGGATTACTGGCTAGTGTGTGGTTAGTAGTAGGATTACTGGCTAGTGCGTGGATAGTAGTAGGATTAATGGATAGTGCGTTTCCCTGGCCCATTGTAAGGGAGGCAGCACTGCAAGGCTCCCCAGAAGAGTATCCCAGAAGAGTGCCCTCAGAGTACATACAGGGCGTGTCCAAGAAGAGCACCCTCTTCCTGTCCTGTCTGGTCAGTTCCTGTGAAACAAGTCGGACCAGAATGACATTCCTGCATGTGGCTGCGTTTCCTCATGTTCTTGGAAGAGATGTATGGGGGTCATGCCTTTGTGACGTTACACTGCTGTTTTGGTCTTTCCCCCAGGGCATAGTGTTGCACCTGCTATGTTCAGTGCTGATCGGTGCTTTGTGTCTCTCTCTGCAGTCCAAGCCACTCATCCCTCTGCAGAAAGAGGAAGACCCGGAGACACACAAGACCGTGCTCACCAACTACATGTTTCCTCAGCAGACCCGGACAGAGGAATGTGAGTATTCAGCCTTGCAGGCTGTTCTGAGGTCAACGTTGCTGCTCCTCTTGCAGTGGATGAGGTTATGGCCTGGGCTGAGAAAAACTGACTCCACGTCAGTGTAAAAAGCTTTGGCTGCAACCTGCCATGTTACTCCCGATGGCCTGTCTGTGCCATGGGGCGCTCCTGCAGTTCAGGATGTCCTCATGAACCTAATGAGTGGGGACATGTTTAAGAAGATCACAGGCTTTCTAAAGATATGAGTTATTAAAATAGGACCTTTTTATGTAGTAACCTGACAAATAATTGTGTCCATTTTTCTCACATGTAAAAACAAAACACAGAAATATTGCCACAAGCTGGGTCCATGGTGCCTTTTCACACATATTAACATTCTGGCACTTGATGTGATCGCCATTACAGTGATGTGAATATTCTGATAATGCAAGCTAAAATGTCCTGCTTCATCATTTACAATGAAGTTTACAATTGAAAATTGTTTCTAGACTCACTGAAATGATAAAGTGAAAAACCAATGACAAGTTTTGAAAGCTGCATTTGACAAACCAGTTTAGGCTTAAAAAATGGAGGCTTATAAAGAACTTGTTTAATGGTGGGACACACAACATTGTCCTGTTTATACTGAATTTCTTATCCAGAATTTAAACATAAGGAGACTGCTTCATTTCTGGCATTGTAAATACTGTTTTATGTTATACTGCCCCCTATTGGTGAAAATGCACCAAAATTGGCAGGCTACTTCAAAGTCCATAACTGAATGATGCTGTCAAATTTCATGAGGATTACTCAAGGATTTTCTGAATTATGGCTGTTATGATTGAAGAACAACACCATGGAAGGATAGGTTGCCATGTACAGTTTGATGCAATGTAAAAATCTCATTGTGTTTTTGGTAAATATTGACTTTCTTTCACTTTTGAAGACTGGGCAAAGATCCTAGGATTAGTTTGAAAAAGTATTATGCAAATTCTCTCAAAATCTAAAATGTGAACTAAAAATAACTTCTCTGGTCTAGCAGCCATAATTGTTTTTTGATAATTATTTCTGACGATCAAATGGCCATCATTAGCCAATAAATTCTTAGTGGCCATCTTCAGTATCCTTCATCAAGCCCACAGAAGCAGCAGGCCAAACTGCAGCTTCATCCGAACAGCCTTTTCTGCAAGTGATAGTGCATAAAGTGCCACTGACTTAAAATCCTATCCCAAAAATCAATAGTTATAAGTCTTTAAAATTGCATAAAAATTGACGAAGCCATTCAGTAGTTACAGTTGTTTTAAAAGTCCTTATCATGCTTATGTAGACACCTGTTAAAGTAAATAAAGTTCCGCCCCTGGACTATTGATTGGCATAAGACAGCTTTATTATTGACAAATGTCACTTTTTTTTTCTAATTATCTATGTTCAGACTTGAGAATGTTTTGTTATTCAAATTTGCACAAAATCAGCCATGATGGCATTTGATGGGCAGAACTTGGAGTAATTCATCAAAAGCCAAGGATTAAGACACAAAAAGGATTTTTTTTTTCTGTGACTTATGGTTTGAACATTTATGGGATGTTTTAATGTGCCTGTACTTGAGTATAAGGCTTCACACACTCCACCTTTTCCTTGTTTATTGTCTGTTGCCCTTATGGTTTGGTCTGCACAATTCATTTTAGCAGAGAAAATTAATCTTAAGAATCCATCTGAGCAATTACAATAGAGTTCAGCACTATGTACTTAAACCCTAAAAAAATATCATAATCTTCAGAACTAAGGACCACAAATCATGTCATGAATGCGATGGCCTTAATAGAATACTCGCCTGGCAGGTCACTAGTGGAGACCGGTTCCCATGGCAACGCTGGTGTAATGTTAGCTGGCCCCTCCAGCCGTCGTGCGTCACTAAGTGGCTGTTTTTGGGTGAACTGCTCCTCTCCCAGGTGCCTGCACATGCTGTTACAATGCCGCTTACCTGCACCTCCTCGCTGACTCCACCCACACGGTGCCCCGCTCCGTTTTGTGCTTGAATACACAAGCCCTTCCATTGTTAACGGGAACAGCATAGAGAGGCGAACCACAAAGGGAGAGCCTCGCCAAATTCCAGAGGGCAGAGATTAAAAAGTCTGAACCTGTCTCCTAGCAACTCCAAAACTCTTCAGGAAAGGGAACGTCATTTGCTAGCAGAGCCAGGCAGGTTGGCAGGGGATTTGGGGGGCAGAGCTGTTTTCCCAGTCTCTCTCAGTGTTGAGAAGTGGTCGTGAGGCTTCTCTAGACAATAGCATAGACATGGCACTGGAGACAGAAGTGCTGGGTGTTGTGTGCAAGATGAATCTGTTGATTGCTCTGGCAGAACTGGAACCCTGAAGAACATGGTGCTTCTATCTACTGTGTATGAACCCTTTAAATTTGCACCAAGCATGTTTTTCTATGCTCATTATTTTTAAAAAATCAGTTATTCATAAAGGCCATAAAGTCCATATGTCTCATTTATGCATAGAACAGATGACATCACTTAACCTGAGTACATACAGTTGTGTTCAAAATAATAGCAGTCCAACATGACTAACCAGATCAATCACTGTTTTTGGTAGAAATGATATTACTACATGGCAAATAATTTACCAGTAGGTGTAGTAGAGTCATAGAAAACCATCAGACCCAACATTCATGATATGCACGTCCCTGAGTTTGTGTAATTGAATAATTAATTCAAACAGGCATGTTCAAAATAATAGCAGTGTGGAGTTCAATTAGTGAGGTCATTCATTCTGTGAAAAAACAGATGTCAGTCAGGTGGCCTTTATTTAAGGATGAAGCCAACACATGTTGTACATGCATTTCTCTCTGAAAACCTGAGAAAAATGGGTCGTTCCAGACATTGTTCAGAAGAACAGCATACTTTGATTAAAACGTTGATTGGAGAGGGGAAAACATATAAAGAAGTGCAGAAAATGATAGGCTGCTCGGCTAAAATGATCTCCAATGCTTTAAAATGGAAAACAAAACCAGAGAGACGTGGAAGAAAACGGAAGACTACCATTCGAATGGATCGAAGAATAGCCAGAATGGCAAAGACTCAGCCAATGATCAGCTCCAGGGTGATCAAAGACGGTCTGAAGTTACCTGTGAGTACTGTGACAATTAGAAGATGCTTGTGTGAAGCTAATGTATCGGCAAGAAGCCCCCGCAAAGTCCCACTGTTAAAAAAGAGACGTGCTGAAGACGTTAGAATTTGCCCAAGAACACATGGACTGGCCTAAAGAGAAATTGAGAAACATTTTGTGGACTGATGAAAGTAAGATTGTTCTTTTTGGATCCAAGGTTCACAGACAGTTTGTCAGACGACCCCCAAACACTGAATTCAAGCCACAGAACACTCTGAAGACAGTGAAGCATGGTGGTGCAGGCATCATGATATGGGGATGTTTCTCTTACTATGCTGTCAGGCCTATTTATCGCATACCAGGGATCATGGATCAGTTTGCATATATCAAAATACTTGAAGAGGTCATGTTGCCTTATGCTGAAGAGGAAATGCCCTTGAAATGGGTGTTTCAACAAGACAATGACCCCAAACACACCAGTAAGCGAGCAGCATCTTGGTTCCAGACCAACAAAATTAAAGTTATGGAGTAGCCAGCCCAATCCCCGGACCTTAATCTAATCGAAAACCTGTGGGAGGGCATCAAAAATGCTGTTTCTGAGGCAAAACCAAGAAATGCAGAGGAATTGTGGAAAGTTATCAAATTATCCTGGGCTGGAATACCTGTTCACAGGTGCCAGAATTTGGTCAACTCCATGCCACACAGATGTGAAGCAGTTTTCAGAAACAGTGGTTATACAACTAAATATTAGTTTAGTGATTCACAGCGATGCTAAATCCTAAAGATTTTACAGTTTATACAGTAAATATTTGAGTTTGTGAAGAAAAATGTAGACACTGCTATTTTTTTGAACAGCCCAATATTCATTTTTCTTCATTTTCTGTAAAGTAATTAAAAACTTGATACATTTTTCTTAATGTTTTGATTTAGAATATAATGTGCAGTGTTCCTAATGCATGGAAATAAAAACTATTATAAAGATTTTGAGCTTTACTCACCTTTTTAAACACACTGCTATTATTTTGAACACAACTATATAACTAATGTAAAAAAAAAAAAGACTAGAAGCAGTTATAGAGCATGCATATCTACACTTTTTGAATCACTACCTTTTTATGATGTGAGTTTTGACTCTCTGTCTTCCCCCTTTCTGACCCTCCCTCTCCCCATCTTTCTCTCTCTCTCCGTCTTTCTCCCTCAGTTGTGCCTACCTCAGACAGTGAGAGCTTCAACCCCACTCTTTGGGAGGAGCAGAGGAAACAACGGGCCCAGGTGGCATTTGACTGTGACGAGGACGTGAAGGATGAACGCGAGACACCCACACGGGTGAGTGTTCCGTCCCCAGCACACGCCACCCCAGGCCTACATCTGTCAGTTCTACTTTCATTTATACCCCTCATTTTTTTTATTTATACTGAACTATACTTTCTCTCATTTGCTGTCTGTATCTTCAGTTACAGCTCTTCCTCGTCCCTGAGGGGGAGAAAGTCTCGGGTATACTGAGCTATCTAATCCATCGGTGATTATCCCTTAGGGCCTGTAGCCAAAGCGTTAACCTGACACATCCCGTAATGAAACGCATGCAACGTGTACAACTCGGTGCAGGTGCAGCCCGGGCTTGGCCGCACTTCCGGATGCCTTCCAGATGTCTTTCGTGTTGATTCTGACAGTCATCCCAGGCGTGTTACCAGCCTGTACAGGGCTTGTGTTACCTGGTTTGCCTCTGACTGTTCCAGGGAACTGTCATAGTGTGTCCCATTGGAATAATTCATAAGCACCCTGTCACCTGACCAGAAAAACAATTGCAACCTTTTTCACACCCTGCCATTGGGTACGATGCAGAGGGCTTTACAGCCACCATTGGTTTGTAAAGTGTTGTCACTGCAGTCAGATCTCTGTCCTCTGTGTTATATCTCTCTTTTTCTCTCTACCTTGCCCTTATTTTTCCTTCATCTGTCTCTCATTCGCTATTCACACACACACGCCCCTTGTGGTGTTGCATTATGGCTGTCTGGCTAGTTTAAGTTGCTGGAGCCACATGCAGTCACTCAAGCTGTCCTTGTCTGATGGGGCTGAGTGGCCTGTGAGCGACCCCACTGTCAGTCTGGTCACCATGCACCCTAATTCACAACACCTTTCAATGCTCAATTCTAAAAGGTGCAGACAGCACAGCACATGACCATCAACAATGCGCTAAATGAATACCTCAACCCCAAATTCTAATGTGGCCAACAACGAATGTAAGCTAACCAAGAGCAGTTAGCAGCACAGTGGAGCGGCACTGAGAGTACCCCTCTGATGGCTTGTGCATGCGTGCGTGCATACTTGTGCGTATGCGTGCGTGTACGCATGCAGGAAGGGAACCTAAGGCGCTACCCGACCCCGTACCCCGACGAGCTGAAGAACATGGTGAAGACGGCGCAGTCCGTGGCACACCGGCTCAAGGAGGACGAGTCCGCTGACGAGGCGGTCAGCGAGAGGAACCACCTGGGAGTGCAGAGTGTGGGGGTAAAGGTGAGCTCACGTTCATGCCAGCCCCAAATACAGTGATCGCACTGCAGAAGGAAGGCCTGCATTGTGTGTGCACGCGGACTACTTGCTTAAGATGTTTCTCTAGAGTAACACTGTGCTGAAGCTGCAGTCCCACTACCGACTACATGAATGGGCTTCTACTTTTGCAGCAATAGATATAGATCACCTTGATTGATTGTTATTGATGGTTATTAGTGTCTTGAAGATGAATGCTAATGCAAGTAAGCCAGAGTCAGTCTTAATGGAGGTCGAGATCATCGGATGATATTCGGATCCATCATCTGGAGGGTTGATTATGTGAGTAAATTACGCTGTTGGCTCTCTGCTGCCTTCACCAGGTGATTGAAAGTCCTTGCGCCAACGGCAAAGTTCTGGAGGGTGAGGCCGATGCCACGGAGGCCAGCATCCAGAGCAGCACACCCCCTGAGCAGAGAGACGTTCCAGACAGCCACGATCCTGAGAGGGTTCCTGTGCCGGGCTCGGAAAGCACTAGAACCACAGTCCACTATGAGGAAATACCTGAGGTGCCCGTCCATCCCACCAGTGAATGGCTTCAGTCATGAGCTGCGACACTCAGCTGGAGTTTTGCAGAGCCTCACCTGGCTTTTTGACAGTAGTGCAACTGTTGCAGTGTAACAGAGCTTATATGGAAAATATAGTTGAGATTCTTTTTTCACAGTAAATGTTGAAAGTAGAGTAGAGTGAGTAGTTAACACTGAGTTAACACAGTCCAGATGAGAGAACCTTCACCAGTAATTACAGTGCTTACAGGCAGACTGTGTCTGACTTTTATTAATGGCGGTGTGGGTGTTTCTTTAGGTGTGCATTAGCTCCATTTGCTAAATCACTTTGCTTCACCCAGGATTCAGAGGAGCTGTCATCAGAGGAAGAAGAGATGAAGATTGCGGAGATGAGACCTCCACTCATCGAGATCTCCATTAACCAGCCTAAAGTGGTGGCACTCAGCAAGGACAAAAAAGGTGTTATGATATGTGTTCAGCTATGAACACAGAACTCTCTCACCGTGTTTCAGCTATGAACACAGTTAGAACTCTCACCATGTCTCAGCTATGAACACAAAACTCTCACCATGTCTCAGCTATGAAGACAAAGCTATTACCATGTCTCAGCTATGAACACAAAGCTCTTACCATGTCTCAGCTATGAACACAAAGCTCTTACCATGTCTCAGCTATGAACACAAAGCTCTTACCATGTCTCAGCTATGAACACAAAGCTCTCACCATGTCTCAGCTATGATCACAGTTAGAACTCTCTCACCATCTCTCAGCTATGAACACAAAGCTCTTACCATGTCTCAGCTATGAACACAAAGCTCTCACCATGTCTCAGCTATGAACACAGTTAGAACTTTCTCACCATGTCTCAGCTATGAACACAGTTAGAACTCTCTCACCATCTCTCAGCTATGAACACAAAGCTCTCACCATGTCTCAGCTATGAACACAGTTAGAACTCTCTCACCATCTCTCAGCTATGAACACAAAGCTCTCACCATGTCTCAGCTATAAACACAGTTAGAACTCTCTCACCATCTCTCAGCTATGAACACAAAGCTCTCACCATGTCTCAGCTATAAACACAGTTAGAACTCTCTCACCATCTCTCAGCTATGAACACAAAGCTCTCACCATGTCTCAGCTATGAACACAGTTAGAACTCTCTCACCATCTCTCAGCTATGAACACAAAGCTCTCACCATGTCTCAGCTATAAACACAGTTAGAACTCTCTCACCATCTCTCAGCTATGAACACAAAGCTCTCACCATGTCTCAGCTATAAACACAGTTAGAACTCTCTCACCATCTCTCAGCTATGAACACAAAGCTCTCACCATGTCTCAGCTATAAACACAGTTAGAACTCTCTCACCATCTCTCAGCTATGAACACAAAGCTCTCACCATGTCTCAGCTATGATCAGTTAGAACTCTCTCACCATCTCTCAGCTATGAACACAAAGCTCTCACCATGTCTCAGCTATGAACACAGTTAGAACTCTCACCATCTCTCAGCTATGAACACAAAGCTCTCACCATGTCTCAGCTATGAACACAGTTAGAACTCTCTCACCATCTCTCAGCTATGAACACAAAGCTCTCACCATGTCTCAGCTATGAACACAGTTAGAACTCTCTCACCATCTCTCAGCTATGAACACAAAGCTCTCACCATGTCTCAGCTATGAACACAGTTAGAACTCTCTCACCATCTCTCAGCTATGAACACAAAGCTCTCACCATGTCTCAGCTATAAACACAGTTAGAACTCTCTCACCATCTCTCAGCTATGAACACAAAGCTCTCACCATGTCTCAGCTATGAACACAGTTAGAACTCTCTCACCATCTCTCAGCTATGAACACAAAGCTCTCACCATGTCTCAGCTATGAACACAGTTAGAACTCTCTCACCATCTCTCAGCTATGAACACAAAGCTTTCACCATGTCTCAGCTATGAACACAGTTAGAACTCTCTCACCATCTCTCAGCTATGAACACAAAGCTCTCACCATGTCTCAGCTATGAACACAGTTAGAACTCTCTCACCATCTCTCAGCTATGAACACAAAGCTCTCACCATGTCTCAGCTATGATCAGTTAGAACTCTCTCACCATCTCTCAGCTATGAACACAAAGCTCTCACCATGTCTCAGCTATGATCAGTTAGAACTCTCTCACCATCTCTCAGCTATGAACACAAAGCTCTCACCATGTCTCAGCTATGATCAGTTAGAACTCTCTCACCATCTCTCAGCTATGAACACAAAGCTCTCACCATGTCTCAGCTATGATCAGTTAGAACTCTCTCACCATCTCTCAGCTATGAACACAAAGCTCTCACCATGTCTCAGCTATGATCAGTTAGAACTCTCTCACCATCTCTCAGCTATGAACACAAAGCTCTCACCATGTCTCAGCTATGATCAGTTAGAACTCTCTCACCATCTCTCAGCTATGAACACAAAGCTCTCACCATGTCTCAGCTATGAACACAGTTAGAACTCTCTCACCATCTCTCAGCTATGAACACAAAGCTCTCACCATGTCTCAGCTATGAACACAGTTAGAACTCTCTCACCATCTCTCAGCTATGAACACAAAGCTCTCACCATGTCTCAGCTATGATCAGTTAGAACTCTCTCACCATCTCTCAGCTATGAACACAAAGCTCTCACCATGTCTCAGCTATGATCAGTTAGAACTCTCTCACCATCTCTCAGCTATGAACACAAAGCTCTCACCATGTCTCAGCTATGATCAGTTAGAACTCTCTCACCATCTCTCAGCTATGAACACAAAGCTCTCACCATGTCTCAGCTATGAACACAGTTAGAACTCTCTCACCATCTCTCAGCTATGAACACAAAGCTCTCACCATGTCTCAGCTATGAACACAGTTAGAACTCTCTCACCATCTCTCAGCTATGAACACAAAGCTCTCACCATGTCTCAGCTATGAACACAGTTAGAACTCTCTCACCATCTCTCAGCTATGAACACAAAGCTCTCACCATGTCTCAGCTATAAACACAGTTAGAACTCTCTCACCATCTCTCAGCTATGAACACAAAGCTCTCACCATGTCTCAGCTATGAACACAGTTAGAACTCTCTCACCATCTCTCAGCTATGAACACAAAGCTCTCACCATGTCTCAGCTATGAACACAGTTAGGCCACATGTGAGTCAGTGCTTTTTTTGTAATCATCAGTTCCTAAGTGTCTGCAAATGGTATGTAAACTGCAGCAGTAGTAAATTAGATGGACTCGAGCTTTAATCTAGAGATATTTTTCGTCGACCAGTTCAGAGATATAGTAGCATCAGCCACTGAATGCATGCTATCCCTTCTGCTGACCCAGATGACAGCAAAGACGCTGACTCGCTGCTGGATGACACAGTGGCCAACAGTAACCAGAACAACAGCAACTGCTCGTCACCCTCGCGCATGTCGGACTCCGTGTCACTGACCACAGACAGTAGCCATGACAACTCGCTCTGCACCCCCGAGAGAGAGGCCAACATGTCCTTCGTCCCCAAGAACAGGTGAAGATGGGCTCACGTCACGTCCTCCTTGGGGTGTTGGTTTCTTAGTGTAGAAACGAAATGTGTAACAGCGCAGGGAGTGAACCTGCTCAGAGTTGCACTTAGTTGCCATGGCAAGGGCAATGATCATGATTACTGAAAAATTCACATAACGAGTGGAGATTTGTAGGGCTAGGAACACATGAAGAAACACGTTCATTTCAGGTTAATCAAACAAATTAATTTGGCCCCATACTATTTATTGTATGAGTCGAAGTTTCTTAATGACAGTGTAGGGGAATGCTTGTGAGAAAGTGCTTGGTGGAGAGCACACCCAAGACACCTGTGATTGGCTGGTGGGAGATGGGAGAGAAGGCACTTCTTCCCACTTAGAGACTAGGGCCAGTTGTGCTCTCATAGACACACTTAGAGACTAGGGCCAGTTACGCTCTCATAGACACACTTAGAGACTAGGGCCAGTTGTGCTCTCATAGACACACTTAGAGACTAGGGCCAGTTGTGCTCTCATAGACACTCTTAGAGACTAGGGCCAGTTACGCTCTCATAGACACTCTTAGAGACTAGGGCCAGTTACGCTCTCATAGACACTCTTAGAGACTAGGGCCAGTTGCGCTCTCATAGACACTCTTAGAGACTAGGGCCAGTTGTGCTCTCATAGACACACTTGGAGACTAGGGCCAGTTGTGCTCTCATAGACACTCTTAGAGACTAGGGCCAGTTGCGCTCTCATAGACACTCTTAGAGACTAGGGCCAGTTACGCTCTCATAGACACTCTTAGAGACTAGGGCCAGTTACGCTCTCATAGACACTCTTAGAGACTAGGGCCAGTTACGCTCTCATAGACACTCTTAGAGACTAGGGCCAGTTACGCTCTCATAGACACTCTTAGAGACTAGGGCCAGTTACGCTCTCATAGACACACTTAGAGACTAGGGCCAGTTACGCTCTCATAGACACACTTAGAGACTAGGGCCAGTTACGCTCTCATAGACACTCTTAGAGACTAGGGCCAGTTACGCTCTCATAGACACTCTTAGAGACTAGGGCCAGTTACGCTCTCATAGACACACTTAGAGACTAGGGCCAGTTACGCTCTCATAGACACACTTAGAGACTAGGGCCAGTTACGCTCTCATAGACACTCTTAGAGTCTAGGGCCAGTTACGCTCTCATAGACACTCTTAGAGACTAGGGCCAGTTACGCTCTCATTGATGCTCTTAGACTCTCTTAGGTTTGCATCGGCAATCTCCTGACACTAGGGCGTACCGCTAGATGATTGCATCACTCACCTTTTGATATTTCAACACTGATTTCCTTGTTTTAGGCATGAGGATGAGAACCTGAACCCACTGAAGGAGATGGTCCCCTTGCTCAAGACCTGCTCAGAGACTACCCTGCAAGCCGTGCTGAAGACTCCACACAGCCTAGAGAGCAAAGCCTGCAGGATGGGTGACTACGACCTGTCCATGGAGGAGAGGCTGGCTCTCATCGAGAAGGGCATTAACAATGGCATGGAAGAGCATTATAGCCAGTGGGACCAGATCAACATGAATGTGGCTAAACTGCAGCCAGACAACATGCGGCCTTATAAGGACCTAGAGAAGACCAAGAGCACGTTGTCTGGGGAACTTGTGCTCAGCAACACCAACACTTGTCTGTCCCTGGAGAACCTGGAGAACGGGAACCCAAACGGAAAAGCCCTGCCCAGGGAGCACTTTAACGGCCGGACAGAGGAAATGCTGGGGAGGTACGAGGCCACGAGGACAGTCTCAGCCGGGGTGACAGCCTCCAGCGACGGGGCCACGAAGACCGCCTCGGCCGGGGTGACAGCGTCCAGTGACGGGTCCCTGTCCCGCAGCACGGAGGAGCTGTCACCTGATAAGCGATGTCCTCCCCCTTCTGTAATCAAGTCCCAGAGCATCAGTAACATGGAGGCTGGAGGGATGAAGCTGTACTCCATCGAGGGTGAGAGCTCGTCTTACGAGGCAAAGGCTGGGCTAGGCCCACAGGGTCAGAGCATTGTCCGCTCTAGATCAGCCACGCTTCTCAACGACCAGCCACTGCAGGTGTACCCTAGCTCCTCAGCCTCCTCTTCTGACCTGCTGTCTGGCTCCAAACCGCTGGTCAGTGCGCCCCGCTACCCTGCTGGCCCCCCGCCCCAGTACAATGTCCAGTACACCAGCAGCGCAGTGCCCAAAGAGAACCTGTGGGGCCAGCGCATGCCAGTCCCACCCGAGCAGGCCTACCTCCCGCCTCAGCACTCGCTCGCCAACACCAACTACTCCAACCGCAACAATGCCCCACCCTACCCCCACCAGCCCCAGCAGCGCGGCCCACCAAAGACTCCTGAAATGTGGGCTAAAGAGTGGATGCTTCCTCCTGGAGGCCAGCGAAGCGCCCTGCAGAGACAGAGCAGCACCTCCTCCAGTGCCTCCATGAGCATGGACCCCCGCCGCATGCCGGGGCCCGAGGTGGACTACCTGACCTACAGGGACATCCACAACATGGGGCGTGTGCCACTGCCCATCAGCTATGCCCTCCAGAGGCCACTGTCAGCTCGCACCTACAGTGTCGACGAACCCAACGCCGTCCGGCCCCACAGTGCACGCCTGCCGCCTCATGAGCTGCCCGAAAGGACCATGTCTGTCAGTGACTTCAACTACCAGCATGGCAGTCCCAGCAAGAGACCCAATCTCAGGGTGAAGTCAGAACACTCCCTGCTGGACGGACCACTAGGAGGAGCTGGCAGGGTGCCAGCAGACTGGAGAGACCAGGTCATGAGGCATATCGAGGCCAAGAAGATGGAGAAGATGGTGAGTGCTTAACCACACTGTTTTCTCCTTCTCTGATAGAAGTGGCTCGTGCTACTTCAGATCTCTCAGTTCTATAGTCTAATATTTCACACTTTAAATGTTCGTACTTTAAAATGTAATATCTTGCAGCCTGCTCTCTGATTTAGGAAAAAATGTGCCTGGATTTAAAGGAACTCAGGAGACGTTAATCCAGCCTGCTCTGTGATTTAGGGAAAAAAGTCGCAGTAGATGTTAATCCAGCCTGCTCTACTACTGAGTGTGAGAATGCAGCTCTTTAGGTCCTCATAAAGGCCTAACTACATGGGTGGTGATGGATGTGTCTCCACGAGACTGCCCTTGATGCATACAAACCCCTTCATACAATTTAATATAATCAGGAGTGCTCACGTCCTAGCCAATGATGTTTTGGCTCTTATACTCACCCTGAGCTGTTTTTGTTTGTATTCAGTTCTATGTGCAATAGCTCTAGCAACTGCATTGAATGTTCTTCATTAACACATGCCTGTGTGAATTGTTTTGCATGTTTGTGCTTTCTTATTAACCCATAAGGAAGCTTATTTTAACACCTTGTCTCCATAAACACCTTGCATGTTTTCAGCGATCCACACCAATAATGCATGCTCACTGAAGTGTCTATTGAATGCATGTGTGTATTCATGTGTGTGTCATGTGTCGTGTCGTGTCGTGTCATGTCGTGTGTCTTGCTCAGACTGCCCTGTCTCGGTCTTTGGCAACACTCTATGGCAGCCAGGGCTCTCTGGCCCTTAGCAGTGTAGACGGACGGCAGTGTGGAGGCTACAGGCCCAGAGTGAGTACAGGCTGGCCCGCCCCCAGCCAGGGCACCCCAAGCCCTGCCTGTATGCTCTCAAAGGGTCATTCTCTATCTCTGCACATCCATCTTCCTTTGCAGCGAGTATTATACAGACATTAACTGTTTCTTAGTCATATGTAGTAAGACAGGCCATATACAGATGCAGATTTGCATGTTAATAGAAACCGGTGCTGAGCAATCCACTTTAAATGAAACAGAATGTCCCTTTATAAGTGCAGTATTGACTCATCTCGGAAATCTGAGTCTCTCAGCAATCCTAGTCTGTCAGGATCTCTCCTGAAATCTTGGGGACCCTTGATTTTCTCAGCAATGGCTTTTCCCCAACATCATGCCTAATGAGTAATCCCTGACAACCCCCCACATCGAGCTCTCCCCCTCGCCCCCGACTTAGCCCTTCCACCACAACCACCCTTCCCCACCAGCAGACTGATCCCTTTCACCCCCCCCACACACCCTGAATCTTCCCACTTGCAAACCGAGCCCCACCCACAGTCCAAAGCCCCCCCACACACATCACCCCCCCCCCAATCAGGGTGGCTGTGCAGGCCTCTGTCTTCCTCTGTTTCTCTCCCTACTGTCATGAAGCATTTATCAAAACAACAAAAATATATATGAATCAATGATAGTAGGTTTTTGTAAGCTTTCTGAGAATTGGAAGTGAAGGCTGGGAATTAGTAGTGTTACATTTTGTCTGTGTTTGCAGGATGAGGTCTTCAGTCCTTATGGACAGCCAGGCTACCCCGTTGACACACACAGAAAAGTAAGTGCACATACCAGATTGCGTGAGAAGAACTCTGTGAAGTTAGGTCAAATAAGACCAAAGAGCAGGGTTCCGTAGTGCAGCAGTTTCTCAGTGAGAACCACACTATCAGCTGGTCAGCATTACTATAGATCCCTTTATATGCGCACATTCACAAAACCATTAAAGAACATTCAGGTTCTCCACCAACTGGTGTTGCTTTTTTATACATACTTCATAATCTCAAATAATTACAACCAATTAAGTTTCCGGGCAATTTGGAGAGTGTGTAGATTATAGCTGTCAGTCCAGGAGTCACTTTAACAAAGTTCCCAGGGGATCATTTCCTTGTTCTGATGCTGTGAAAGGAGGGAATGAAGGAGCTCAGAAAAGAAGAAGGAAGACTAGGTATTCACATCCCTCCCTAGGTACCTGCCCAGGCAACAAAGCCAAGCCTCTGTCTGGCTTCCCCCTCTCCCAGAGGCAACAGTACAGCTGAAGTAGATCGATGCAGTGGTCCAGTGGCCAACACTGTGTGCTTTGTTTCTCGCCATTAAAAACAGCTCCCTAACTTCCTAGAGGTCTCTGTGGTGAGCTGATGAGAGAGCAGGAGAGTAGTGAACAGCACTGTGCAGAGGTTCTCTCGGAGCAGGGACATGGCAGACACTCTCACGCCAGCAGTTTCCACAAAGACCTTATAACACAGGTCCCTGTACACCGACGGACAAACTGATGGACACGTTGACCCAGACAAACACTGCTCCAGTGCTCCAGCTGTTATTAATTAGTTCTAATTTACTGGCAGCTTTAAAAAAAAATGGAGAGACAGAAAAAGAGAGAGACCTGATGCATATTCTCCAGAGAGCAACAGCTCCTCAGAGCCGTCGTATCTTTAAGTCAAGACATTCTGCTTACAGAAATAGCATGCCTCTCTACAGATCAAAATGAAAAGCTGGCTCAGAAAATAGGATTATGAATATTTTATGTATATTTAGTCAGAAATGGAGGAGCAGGAAATGTGTTCCAAAACGAGTCCCTTGAGAAAGAGAATGAGAAAGCAAATCACTTTACGAATCCCTGAGAAAGCAAATCCCTTTTTACGAATCCCTGAGAAAGTGAATACATTTTAAATATGATTTTACTAATACAGGACTAATCAACATGTTATTAGTTAGCTGTGAGAACATGGATACACAGTAGACAAGTTATCCAATTATTAAGCCTACATTAGCCTAGAATTAAAAATAATCTGTATCCACTGGTACTTTCCTCAGTTAAGTATTTTCTTGGATAACAAAAAGTCCTGTTTTCAGGAATGGGTCCTTTTAATGTAACATCTCTCACCAGCCTAAATACACGTTGCTTTAACTACCATGAAAGTTATTTATGCTCCATTTATTCATAATGAGCCTCATCCATGGTAGACAAACCAAAAAAAACATTTTTTTTAAACTGATCTTTCAAACACGATATACTCATTAACTCTAAAATCCCAAAACGTGAACGTAATTCCATTAAAATATATCCTAATGTGTATTTTATCCAGATATGCATGTTGTACAGAAATTGTTCTTGGGAACAGTCTTGTTTTTTCAGTAGCATGTCAGTGTAGAGTAGATGTTTAGAGTACCCCACATTTAACTCATTAGTTGTATTCTGTAAACATGGCCTACAGGCCTTGAGCAACAGAGTTGCCAGTATTCAGTCAGAACCCAGAGGGGACAGTCCACACTGCAAGTAGGGAAAGATATGGTTTCTTCTAGATGATGCAAGACTCCGTGCTTTAAGTTTGTGTCCTCTGTCCTTTGTGTGCAAAGCTTTTCCTAGTTTCTTCTGCCCTCTAGTGTCAGTCATTTCACACTGCATTTCAAACTGCTCTTTCTTGGGCAGTCTTCAAGCACTGTTTCACTGGAAAAACATGACTCATTCAATTGGTAACAAACCCCAAAAGTAGCTGATAGACTGAATCCTTGTGCTAAACCCTCTATGCTTTGCCATGCTCAAAATTGTAGTTAGGGAACACTGCACTAGATCAGCCTGTTTGACTGAATTATGAGGTTGTGAGCAGATGTACCAGCTTGTCAACAAGAGCATTCTTGCATCAGTTCATGTGTCTTAAATTAGGCTGAATCAGTTATGAATAATGCAGGGTAATATATACAAATAGACTTAACTACACCAGGAGCCATAATTAGAAATAATCTGAAGGATTTTTATATAAATATATATCTGAAGAAGATTCCAGGTGAATAACTGCAGTGTAGTGAGAGATGTAGATATTCAAAATGGTAGTGAAGTACACAAGTTTTCAGAGAAACAGGATGTTTCGGTCCTTCATCAGCTGTGCAGGCTGAGAAACATTGAGAAAATAAACAGTGTATTTACAAAATACAAAGTGTTGAGGAGAACTTTGCGTCCTGTTTCTCTGAAACCCTGTGTACTTCTGTGTACTGTGTACAATTTTTAATCGAATTTGTGATTTTTTAAAATATTTTTTCAGAGAATAATAATAATACAACAACGTTTATTCATGGTTGCCTTTTTGAAAATCATAATGACAACAGAAATAATTAACCCTGATCCAAAGTTTACATCCCTTGTCCTTAATACCGTGCATTGCCTCCTTTAACATCAATGACAGCTTGAAGTCTTTTGTGGTCTTTTGAGGCACTTTATTTTCCCAGATGGTAAAGCTGCCCATTCTTCTTGGCAAAATGCCTCCAGTTCCTGTAAATTCTTGGGCTGTCTTGCATGAACTGCACGTTTGAGATCTCCCCAATGTGGTCAGTGATATTGGGGTCAGGAGACTGAGATGGCCACTCCAGAACCTTCACTTTTTTTCTGCTGTAGCCAATGACGGGTCGACTTGGCCTTGTGTTTTGGATCATTGTCATGTTGGAACATCCAAGTGCATCCCATGTGCAGCTTCTGGGCTGATGAGTGCAAAGTTTACTCCAGTATTTTTTGATAAAATGCTGCATTCATCCTGCCATCAATTTTAACCAAGTTACTTTTACCTGCGTAGCTCACAAATCCCCAAAACATCAGCGATCCCCATCTGTGTTTTTTTCAGTAGGGATGGTGTGCTTTTCATCATAGGCCTTGTTGTTGACTCCTCTTCAAATGTAGCATTTATGGCTGTGGCCAAAAAGTTAAATTTTGGTCTCATCACTCCAAATAACTTTGTTCCAGAAATCTTGAGGCTTGTCTCTGTGCTGTTTGGCATATTGTGAGCGGGCTGCTTTGTGGCATTGGCGTAGTAAGCGCTTTCTTCTGGCGACTCGACCATGCAGCCCATTTTTCTTCAAGTGCCTCCTTATTGTGCATCTTGAAACGACCACCACTATTTTTCAGAGTCCTGTATGTCAGCTGATGTTGTTTGTGGGTTTTTCTTTGCATCCCAAACAATTTTCCTAGCAATTGTAGCTGAAATCTTTGTTGGTCTACCGGACCTTGGCTTGGTTTCAACAGAATCCCTCATTTTCCACTTCTTAATTAGAGTTTGAACACTGCTGATTGGCATTCTCAATTCCTTGGATATCTTTTTATATCCTTTTCCTGTTTTATATTGTTCAACTATCTTCTCCCGCAGATCCTTTGATAATTCTTTTGCTTTCCCTATGTCTCGTGCAGGGGTCTGTCAGGAGCCCAGTAACTTACTGATTCTTTATACACACACAGTGATTGACAAGCAAACAGATCACAGATGAGGATGGTTACCTTTAGTAGCCATTTAAACCTGTGTGTCAACTTGTGTGTATGTTATTATGCCAAAACTTCCAGGGTATGTAAACTTTTGATCAGGGTCATTTGGGTAGTTTCTATTGTCATTATGATTTTAAAAAGGGCAAAATCAATAGATAATAAATGGCTAAACCCAACCACTAAACAGGAACAAAAGAAAAGTTGTTGTATTATCATTATTATTCTCTGAAAAAATCACAAATTCTGCCAAGTAAACTTATGAGCACAAGTGTGTGTGTGTGTGTGTGTGTGTGTGTGTGTGTGTGTGTGTGTGTGTGTGTGTGTGTGTGTGTGTGTGTGTGTGTGTGTGTGTGTGTGTGATATAAATATACATATATATCATGGAGGCATATAGTTTCATGGAAGATTCACAGTTCAGTAGCGTAATTGTGGAGGCTCTTTGGCAACACCTGAGTCAGTGGATGCAGTATGACCGCACCAAACCCAGAGGCAGTAAATATATAATGATGAGTCAGAGGATTCAATAGATTCAGTATTACAAATATATAATAATGAGAATTCAGTATTACCACATCAACCCCAGATGAAATAAATATACAATGTTAGAGGATTCAATATTATAAATATATAATGCTGAGTCAGATGATTCAGTATTACAAATGTATAATTTTATTTATATATATATATATAAATATATAAATAAATATATATATATATATATATATATATATATATATATATATATATATATATATATATATATATATATATATATATATCATGAGTCAGATTCTGCATTCTATAATGCTGCCTCTCAGAATAGGTCAGAATAGGTCTTAGGTCTCTCCTGGACCAGCGCCATGGAATAAAGTGTACAAAAATTGTATCTAAAAGTGGCATCTTTTGGTTTTATTGTCATTCTTAATGACATTCATTGTTTTTGTCATTCTTAATGATAACTGCTTATCTTTCATTCATTTGTCCTTGTTTGTGTTCAGTCCAAGGTGAGCTTTTATACACATATTTATATTGCAATTTGTCCCATCACTTCATGAAATTAGTTGCCATTATCCATTGTCTCATTGTTAGTGTTAAAGTTCACAGTCTGTCACAATGAAGAAGATATAAATGAAACGGGTGTGTCCCACCAGCCCAGTGTTTGGGCACACTGGCCCTGCCTTTTGGTTCACTGTAAATCGTTGAACCCTGGGCTTCCATTCACCCTCTGGTGATCTCTGAGAGTCTCAGTTGTGTCTGCAGGTGCCTTTGATGAACGGGCAGATGTGCCCCCCTCCAGTGCGGGCCCCAATGGCACGCCACCCCTCCCGAGAGCAGCTCATCGACTACCTGATGCTTAAAGTTTCCCAGCAACCTCCGGGCCCATCCTGCCACTCTCACGAGCCTCTGTCCCAGGAGGTAGGCACAGCAGGGGAAAACCAGAGTTTCACATCTCATTCTGCACCTTGATATTAGGAGACTATTTGTGTGTAGGGCTCCCAATTGGACCAGCTGGCTAAGAGAGTTGTCCCCCATCTGTTGCGTTAGTGGTCCATCCTGGGTGACTACCAGTTCATACATGCTTAAAAAAAAGGTGTTTCTGGCCATCAGTATAAATTCCAACCAGCTGGTATTTTAACAGGGTGTTGGTATATTTGTGTATTGGTCTATTTGTGTAGTGTGCCTGCTTTTCTTCACCATTGCTTTTTGCAATTGTGAGGCAATGTCACTGCCGGGGTGTTTTCAGATGCACATAAAGATTGAGAAGAACCCGGAGCTGGGCTTCAGCATATCTGGAGGTGTGGGAGGCCGAGGGAATCCCTTCCGCCCTGATGATAATGTAGGCCTCTCGCATGCTCTGTTTAAATTCATGACAGGTTTTGGCTAAACAGGGGTTACAAGATTCTTTAATTTACTTGGACATATCCCCTTCTCTCGCGCGCGCTCTGTGTATGTAAATGTAATCTGAGTTAATAAATTATTCATTTCTATAGGGCATATTTGTGACAAGGGTTCAACCTGAGGGACCTGCTTCAAAACTTCTCCAACCTGGAGACAAGATTATCCAGGTATCTCCCACCTGTGATTCACTGAGTTAACAGCTCCACTAATTATTGTGATATCATCTAACTGGAATCAGCTCACTAACCTCAACCACGTTGCAGGCAAATGGGTACAGCTTCATGAACATTGATCACGGCAATGCCGTATCCCTCCTGAAGAACTTCCCCAACACTGTGGACCTGATCATCATCAGAGACATGGCAGTGTAGAGACCCTGTGGAACTCTGAATGCCTTTATTTTTGTACATGGAGAAGCCAGATTTATGTATAGAATATTGAACTGCTTTTCATGGAAGGATCATAAAGCTTTGATGAAAACGGGGCAAAACCACTGTGGCAAGTGGACAGGGGACAGTTTCTGGAAGCATGCGTGTTTAAAGCAAACATAAAAAAGAAGCCTTCACTGTGGGATCGCCTGTTGGTGTAGTCCAACATGCATAAGAAAACTAATTTAGGGTTGTGGTTTTTGTTTTTTGTACAAACTTTCAGATGGTTTTATTTTTTGAGTCATTCACCACACAATAATTAGTGAAACATTTAACTATTGCTGTTACTGGGGGGCAGTGCTCCCTGTCTGCTGACATCAGTAGGTCTTTTATTTTTATTTTAAAATCATATTTGACCTTTCCTCTCTTTTCTTATTTAAGAGAGTTTTACAAACCACTTCTCTGACTGTGTGAGATTTTTTTTTTATCTGGAGGTCAAAGCTATGTGCTTACTGTGGATTTTGAATGTAGAACAAGTGTGCGCCATGGAGATTTTCATTTTGCCTGAATGGTAGACTTAATGTCTACAACATATCCACAGTGTTCTTAGCAAATGCTGCTTTCCACTGTAGTCTTTTCAACTTCTCTGAGTCTTCTGTAGACTCAAGCTTTTCTGTGGGTCCTTAGTTTGCTTAGAAACAAGACATCTCGCACCCCCACAAATTCAGTCCTCATGGACAGTGGGACCCACTCTCCACTTGTGTATAGACACCTCTACCTTGGACAAGATGCTGACATCTAGGACGTGTGCTGGAGAACCTCCTTTATATCTGACATGGACTGGAAAACAACTGGTGAAGAACCTCTATGAGAATCATGGAAGAGATAAAAATGCAGGGGCTGAGACCATCCTTAGCTGGCCTCACATGAACAGTGTTCAAGCTAGGTTAACCAAAGCTCATGAGGAACCGAGCGCACTGGAGAAGTGCTGGAATGAAGCTTCTCAGGCCTTGCTGCGCTGAGCTTGCCCAGCATCTCCATTCCTCTCGAACCTATTCACAAATTGTCTTTGTTTAAGAAGGAAATGTCTGAGTTGGTCTTCTGTACAGAGCAGTTTAACTGGGATGAATCTGATCTGAGATCAGCACTCCCCATTTTGTGGATGCTGGGCCTAAAACTAAAGGGCTTCCTACCCATCTCTGAACTGCCATTATGTTGACATATGGAAAGGGTTTCTAATTTAAGGCTGAGCTTGGTGGAATCAAAATGGTTAGCCTTTGTGATTATCCTCCTGAGCATAATGCAAAAACCTTTCTTCTTTTAGAGTTCAGATGATGAGCTTTATGGGAGGTTGATAGGGGCAGGGGGCTGGACCTGTCATGTGCCAGTAGAAACTGAGCTATTTAAAATGGGAAAAGGTGTCCCCTTTGTGACTCAGAGCAATAGCCACTGATGCGCACATTTTCACTGACCTTTCATGCATACTATGGGACTGTGGTCAAGAGAGCAACAGCAAGACGTTCTATTCTTATTCTTATTTTTTCAGAGTGCTGCATTCTTTAAGTAAAAAAGATAAATCTCTTTTAGTACTCATTAATTGTGATAGAGCATTTTATATTCTACAAATTTTAGAAAAGAAAACAGGAAAATGCATTTTGAATATTTTGCAAAGATGTTCTGGATACAGCAAAGCAGAATGGCTAATCCACCACCAACCCCCCATGACTGCATCACAGGTTCCAAAACCCCATGCTGACTTGGCATTATTAAAACCCCATGCTAATTTGGCATTATTAATTGTGTTCCAGGCTTCTGGACTGGGGTTTCACATGTTTACCCATCCTCAGTAGCAGAAAGGTTTGAAGGATGTAGAAATGTAAGCAATCCATATTAACATTTTTGTAACTGTCACAGTGAAAGGCTCAAAAACCTCTTTTTGTACACATGCCTATATGTACCACGAACTATTGATTGTTGTACTGTGTGAATTACTTGCATGAAATCACTCTCTAGATTATTTTGGCTATAATCTTCACCTACACTGATAATACACAATAAACCCATCAGTCTATTGAAATTTTAGAACTAAGCAACACTTCTCCACACCTGGTTTAGTTTGAATGCTAGTTTCAGATAGAGACATTGACCTGGATTTAAATGAGTCTTGCAGCTTTTGTTCTCTCATAATGGTTTCCTCAATGTGGTCTGTTTACCCAACTTTTAAAGACATGAATGACTTTGCTGAAACAATGTTAAGATGCAGTTTATGAGCACTGTTTTTACATTTCGTCACAAATCAGTTGAAGACCTTGATTGTCAATCCTTTTAACATCACTGATGAAAACTGACAAAATGTAACAACAATCTTTTTTTTTTTTTTTTTGCCACATCAAAAAATTGTCTTTTTTGGAATTCTCCCATGTTTGTCTATTTATTTAGCAAACTGTTCTTTTAGAGATTACTAATCAACATGTAAATACTTTTTAAACAGTATGAGTTAGCTATGGCATTAGTGACCTTAGTTTATGAAAACCAGCAATAAATTGGAACCATTTTTAATGTATAGCTATTTCAAAGATTTCTCTGGAAGCAGCTACAAACATGATTGGTATGCATTTATTCTACATTCCAGATTTTGTATATAATTTTAGGTTCCATGGTATCCTGTGGAAAATAAGAAATAAACTAATGGTCTTTAAGATTGTTTTTTTCTTATTAATTCTATTTTGGTGTAAATGTTTATGTACTGAATGTTTATGTACCTGTAAGATGACCATGCCAGTTTTACCACTTGAAAGTTTTAACATTAACAACATTTAGAACATTGGGTTTTACACTACTGATGTAGTAAGCCTGGTCCTAGCCAGAGACTTCTTATGGCATACTGGTAAGTGGCTAAGACGGTTTCCTTTTTCAAATAAACAGACTTGGTGGTCCACTCAGTTTTCCCAGAACCAGCTTATAAAACCGAAACATCGGTGTGTCAATAACGTAGTTACGTTTGCCCATTACAAAGCAAGCTGCGCCACGATGGAAGATAGATTCAGAACAACTAATGAATAATTTTCATGTACGAGCTATCTACAGTGCTACTACGTGCATAATCAAAACGGCGACACTGACCAGGGCAAGTTAATGAAATATTAACAAGAATTAGTAAAGTGACATTAACATTAAGAACGGACATCGAATTTGCGCAATGTGGTAGTGCTGTGTACACAGTTACTAGAAAACATTTTGCCTGGGTGTTTTCTAGTAATCTGTTTATTACTAGGTCCAGTGCTATGTGCTAGATATAAAACAGGAACAGACTGGTGTCTTACATACGATCACCGTGTCTTCGTATCAAGTTCTCCCGCTATAATTAACCTTGGAGAAAATAAATAGGAAGGGTTGGACTGCAGAACACCATCACATAGCAAGTTATCATTGCAAAATTAAAGTAAGAAAAAAAATAGTGGTTACTATATTACATTTAATATGATGTACCGTGGTTAATGTACTCGTCTTGTATCGGTAGGTTGCCAAATCAAGCCCCACCACTGTCAGGTTGCCAAATCAAGCCCCACCACTGCCAGGTTGCCACTGTTGGGCCCCTGAAAAAGGCCCTTAACCTTCAATTGTTCAAGTTGTGTTGAGTCATATTTGTAAGTCGCTTTGGATAAATAGCGTCAGCTAAATGCCGTAAATGTAAATATTTAATTCCAAAACTAACAGTGCAATGCAATCTATGCAATAGAGATAATCCTGGACCCTAAGATAAAAGCATTTATTCATTTATTTCCTTACAATAATAAATATCCGAAAATAAATAAATGTAAAGCGACGAAGAAACGTGATGAACATACAACACTGAACACCTGGAAGTTGACTTCGGTGAGAACGGACGAACAATCTGAAGAAAACAGGAAACAGTTTGAAAACATGGACATTACCAGTTATTGTGAAGAATGTGTATTGCACTTAGACACACGGTACGGCGCATATTTGAAAGAGGAAATATATCGTCTAAAATAGAATGAATAAAACATATGTAGTTTTGTGTCAAATATCTTTATATACGACAGTATTTAAGATAATAATAGTTGTAACTAGGTAAACCTAGTTGTTATCGCAGGTTTACTGTAGTTAAATAGGCTTAAAACAGCAGAGCTCTGGCTGTTCCAGGATGAAATTATCGGAATGGCATTTAAGGGCTCTGGCCAAATACAGTCCCGGAGAAACCAGACTGGATAGAAACAAACGAATATAAACCATAGGTAACCTGTGCTATCATGTGTACTGCGCCTATTGAGTTATTGGGCAACCGGCAATAAATTGTATGATTAAATGTAGCCGTGTTTGCCTAAAAAGCTGACATTTATCCTGCGCGATAGAAACTTTGCACAATCGCATCCAGCATGTTTGAAATGCTTTGGTCAGATAACTCGCTAGTTGTACATCGTTTTTGTACGATAAGATAGTTCCAACCCATATCGCTTCCTCCGCCTACACGTATTATTCATGTCCATGACGTCGTAAGCCACGCCTTTTTTGAACTAAAGAAAGCAACAAACAACTCGCGCCTGGAAACAGACTACGAGCAGAGCTGGTGCCGCTTAGTTAAGCTTAGCTGCCTGATTGGTCGGCGGACACAAAAGGAGAATATCTGGGATTTCTTCATAAAGCTTTAAACGGACACATCTTTTCTTCGTATTGTTGCATTTAAAAAGGTAAGATGAGCCACATATTACAGACTAAGCAGCTATGCTAACTAATTAGCTGCCTGTCTTCTTCAAAAATGTTTCTATTCACAAATTTAGCCGACTGATTAGCCAGACGTAGCCAACTAAAGTTGAAACGTAACGAGACTTTTCCACAGACGATTTTACTGGGTGTTTTATGATGGAGTTGCGTAAAAACAACTCGCCGATTAGCTGTGCAGTGAGCTGGCTCGGATAGCCAGGTAGTTATATAAGTAAACCTGGCAGCAAAGGTTGATGGTATGGCAAATTTATGATTAGAAGTAAGAGAGTTATCTAGGCTGGCTAATTCCTCGTTAAATTGAGTTGGCTAGCTAGCGTTTGCTAACCTTTTATGGTAAAATAGCAGGCAGTATTCTAGCTAGGCTAGCTGTGCTCGCTACCCGACTTATTTGTTCACCAGTTTATTCCACGCATAACTAACTAGGTATGTACATATAAAATAACACTTCTAAAATGAAATCAACCCACTATGTAGCTATGGATCTACAGCTACACGCGGCATTTTCGGTGTTAACCTGACTCGGGCATCGTCTAGATGGTTAGCTAGCATCTGGGTTACAGACCCAGAGTTGTTGCTAGCATGCTGTCTGGTAGTCAGCATAAAAAACAGATCTAATGCTCACGTGTAGAATTGGTTTAAGAAGCTTGGTTTCGCCACTCTCTCTTAAAAAAAACCGTAACTAGCAGTACCACTGATCATAAATTGACTACAAATTTGTTGTAACCGTAGACAGTGTTTGGGGGCTAGCGTGGCTGGTAGTCGAGAACTACTGGGGGGATGCTCAGTCCATACGCCACGCTGTCGACTGTAGTTTTGAAAAGCTAAGATGTAAATATTGTATGCAGTAGTTTACATCAACCGTTTGCTCTTTTGATAACGAGAATGTAGAGTGGCGTTATGTCTGGAACAAAGGAAAGACAAAGCCCTCGTTCAGACAACCATGGCCTTGCTCGCCATTCTCCAGTTTATTAGCTAATCGTACATCAGTAATTTGACGCGCGGAAACCATCAGAATTGGCGTTTAATTCCTTGTGTATTATTTGGATTTCACTAATTGAAGTGTCAGTAGGAAGCACCCATCTATCCCAGGTTAGTTGTTAGCATTGCTCGAGTTAGCATGACTCAGTGGATTTGGCGTTAAAAGATCTGGTGAGGCCTCTTGTCTCGTCGACCCGAGATATTCTACTATGTGGCGAATAATGTATTGCTGGTGAAACGTGTTACGTATAATCGACAAAGTGATCATTCTCGGTCGGGCGTCATACTTAATACAGAGATGTATTTGGCTGTGGAACCAAGAACCGTGAGGCTATTAACGACAGTAAACGTTAATCCATCTACATGAAAACCGGCTAGCTGGAAATCGCTAAATGGATCACCTGGTTTGGTAGCTAGCTTTTTTTTGTTGAGATGGATGTTTTCTAGCACTTTAGTCCCAGATTCGGGTATGTTTTTACTGTTTATTCACGCCCAAGGTACAAGGTCGTGGTTTTCTAAACAATACTCTCTTCATTTCGTTAGCTAGATAACTTTATTTGTTAACTAGCTACAGTGAGCACGTCGCTTATAAGTAGTAGTGTAGCTGTTTTGCTACATGTTTTAATATTTGTCGTCAGTAGTGGAACACCGGGGCTTTATTTTTCCACCGATTTTCCACCAAGGTGGGTAGTGAGTGTCAGATGCTTGGAGCACCAAGCCCTGCCAGACTGTCAGTAGGACATGGCCATTTTTGGCTTTATCAAAATAACAACTGGTGTCCTGCTTCGTACCCATAAAGGAAGGAGGGGCGACGCACAGACAGGCTCGTGCTAGGGTTCTGTGATGTAATCGAGTCACAGTCGAGGCAAGCTGGGGTATAAATAGCGCCTGCACGAGCGCAGGGGTGTTTGCTTGTGTGCGCGCTTTTCCTCGGTCAGCACCCTCGTGACGATCTGAAGCTAGTATCCCGCTCCGCGCGAGTCTGCTGCGACCACGAGTGCGGCCGTCGCCGGGCTTGCACGTGATGCCGCTTTAGCACTGTGCTTTCTGGGGAAAACCCGTGACGCTCTTCCACGTAAATATGTCGAAATGCTTTTCCTTTTGTCTCGATTGGTCCGCCGCCCCTCCTAAATAATAAAACAGTACTTGACACACTTGGGGTTTCAGTCATGTTGTCTTGTTTATTTGTTAAAAATATGACAGTCCCAGTTGAACAGAATGTTCCAACTCCCAGCCAAATGTTCTCGCCTCTCTAGCCATAGGCCCGTGTAAAGTCATGTCTAATTCTCCGTCAGTTCTCCTTTAACGGTATTTGCAGAGACATTGACCATTTTCACTACATGGTTCGATTAAGTCATCTTTTTAGGAGAGGTTTCATGAGATCCCAAACATGTTTTACAAAATATTGAGGTTTCACTTTGACTTTGTGGTGGTCCAGATTCAGAGATGGCCCAGGAGACCAACCAAAGCCCAGTGCCCATGCTCTGCACTACCGGCTGTGGCTTCTATGGCAACCCCAGGACCAATGGCATGTGTTCTGTGTGTTATAAGGAGCACCTGACAAGACAGAACAATGGAGGTGTGAGTCCTCTTAGCACCATGGGTAAGAAATTCTTGTTTGTCTTGGGTCTCAGCATTTTCATTTCTGCTTACAGAGAATGTCCTGTTCTGTGACTGATTTCCTGTTTGCATGTAGTGATTCATCTAGCTCTGCCTCTCCTGAACTGTATTCAATTAATCATTGTTCAGATGGGCTTTGCTTTTCAGGTTCTAGCAGTGCAACGAGTAGTCCTACCTCAGAGGCCTCTGCTATCCAGATTATTGAGGCCAGTCTAAACAGTTCTGCAAGTGAAGTTGACTCATCCAGTGGAGCTGCTGCAGCCCTTCCTGTTACACAGCAGATGACCGAGATGAGCATCTCCTGTAAGGAGGAAGCCCCATCGTCTAAAGTAGAAACTCACAAACCAGGTTAGTAGGCATGTTCCTCCAGAAAGGTGGCAACTGTGAAATAAACATGGGTTAGAATAGTTTTCATAATGCGAATTCGCTCCTATTCATGTATATTGTCGTTAAGAGAAACTTTGAAATGGCTTTTCGTGGCTTTTGTGTCAAATGTCTTGGTCATTTTTCTCTTTTGGCTGAAAACTGGGTATCAGTCATTTCAGCTGAAGTTTTTCTGTGCATCACTAGTGTAAGATGTGTATATGATTTAGTAATTGTGGGTTTCTTTTGTCTTGCCAGTTGTAACTCAGCCAACGGGTTCTACTTCATCGGCTAGCACAGCCGTGGTCGAGGAGACCCAAGCTCCCGAAGTCCCCAAACCGAAGAAGAACCGGTGCTTCATGTGTCGTAAGAAAGTCGGCCTCACAGGTGAGCCAGAGCTGCTCGTCCCATTCGTACCATTACAACCATGAACTTGCATCTTGGGTGTTTATTGTTGTGCGTGGTGTCATGTTTTCCTTAGGGTTCGACTGTCGCTGTGGAAATCTGTTCTGTGGACTGCACCGCTACTCAGACAAGCACAACTGCCCCTACGATTATAAAGCTGAAGCTGCTGCCAAGATCCGAAAAGAGAATCCTGTAGTGGTCGCTGACAAGATCCAGAGAATATAGATCCCCCCTCTTTCTTTCACCGTTGACCCTGGATTCTAGGAGATCATCAAGGGGGGAAAGGACTCGTGATTGACCTGCGATCTAAAGGACTAATTTTTTAAGTGGGGGGGGTGTTTTTCAGCCAGTGCATGAGTGATTTCTTTTTTTTTTCCTGTTTTCACCTTTTTTTCCCCTTGTCTTTGGATGAGCTTCAGTTTAAAAGGGGGTGGGGAAAGAATAGTTTAATTGGGTTACAGACTCAGAGATCTTACATCTTATCTGATTCTGGGTAAAGTCATTCTTGTGTTGAAAAAGCTGAGGGTCTTTTGTAGTTGTCCAGGTTTACTTTGTGATTGTGTCTCAGTCCATTCGTTACACTGTGGCAGATGGACCCGTGGCAGTCTGTTGGACTTCAGATGACTGTTATTGCTCTCACCTGAGCACCATCAAGGGAGCAGTGCATGGCTGGCTCATGTAGCAAAAGGGGGTGGGGGTGTCCCCTTTTCCTGTGGGTTAAAGATTTTACATTTTAAAATGAGCTGTTGTCTCCCAGCTATTTAGTTGGCCTTTACTGCGGTAGCTTAATTTACCTGCGCAAGCCCTCAGAAGTCCAATTATCAGGACCAGAAGTGTCTCCATGCTCCTTGGGGTGGGGGTTATAATCTACAGAAAGGTCCAACACTCTGTCCAGATCGAGTGGCCAGATCAGTTTCAGGTTGTTTCAGTGTGACATTGATTGTTGTGGTAAACAAATAAATGTTAACTGCTACGTAGGTTTCTCCCAATCATAATAAACCAGAATAGGCTTGAGTCACACCAGTGTTTAGGCACCTGTCCCATAGATTTATATGGCATCTTTTCTGAAAGCAGGCTCAGATTGAGTTGTGCTGTTTTGGTGAGAAGGGTTCTAAGTATATTGCATGGTTAGTGAAATAACTACTGTGTACATTAGCTGAGTCCTTTTTTTTTTTTTTTAAGTTGGCAAAACGCTGATGGTCCTCTAACAATGAACTTGTGTAATGAATGTTGCTTTTTGTTGATCTATATTTTTTGTGTGTTAAGTGGAATGAGTGTGTCATGGTATTTCTTCACGTTTTGAAAAATGTATCATGTTTCTTATTGAGCCACTGGTGTGGAGGGGATGCAGGAGTGTTATGTCTGTCGGTGCCCATGCTGTTCAAGCACCCCATGACTTTGTCTTCAGCCCGTTTTCCTGGTCTGGCTGCAAATTGCTGTTCCTGTTATGTAGGGATCTGTTTACACGGTAAAACTATCCATCTGTTTGAGTTTTAGTTATGCAAATTTGTACAAACAAACCATCTTTATATTTATTATGTATTACCCATTTACTCTTGTTACTCAACATTACTGCGAAATTGTATCATGTAAATAAAATTATGTACAGAGATATAATGCAGGTTGTCCAGTGTGGTTTTTTTTTTTTTAGAAAGGGACAATACTTTATAGAAGAATGACTACCATCCTTTATATCTCTTAAAAAATTACAATGTGTATTGCATTGTGGTTTTTTTTATTTTTTTTTTGCCTTTTAATGTTTAACATGGCCAACTTTTTGTTATAGTTAAAGAAAAGATTTGTGTTACAGAAGTGTAGGGGAAGTTTTAGCTCACTGGAGTTGACCCTGGCATGTAGACAAGGATATCACATGCATCATAACTACAGTGGCAATTGTGTTCGTTATTTCTTTATTTACTGCTCAACAGTATTTGTAACAAACCTTTAAAAACATCTGTAATGTACAAATAAAGTACTTTGTAAATTATAAATAGGTTCTCAGAACAAAATTAAGAAAAATAGTACTTGGTTTGATACTGGGGATTTGCTATGATTATAGTGATAACATGTGCATAGATAAACTGAACCAGTGTAATGGGGTTATTGGATGGACCTGTATTTGCTGCGTCTAATAAAAGCCTTCTCATTCCATTCATGTGGCGGAAGCATGTAGGGGCCATTGTGGACACACAGAATGGTCATCTCATCTGCATAGCTCAAATTCTGCAGAAGCTGGGAGAACATGCAAACCATTGCAGAAGTGAATTGCATCACATACATACTCAAGTGTTTTAGGAGAGCCCACCTTCATATACACACTCCACATTGTGTTTAGGGAGAGCCTACCTTTGGTGTGATGAAGAAGTACTGTGATGTGGATCCGTTGCAGGCTGTCTTAACCACAATGTCAAAGACTCTCCTCTCATTCACTGGGTCCATGCCCTAAAATTATGTTTTATATGCATGAGAAATAAATAAACACCCACACACACCTACCATGGAGTGAAGTGAGTTGCGTGTGTACCTGGTTGATCTCGTCCACCACCCTGAAGGGGCAGCGGTTAAGCTCCTGCAGGGCCATGAGGTAGAGCATTGTGGAGACACTGCGCTCACCTCCACTCTGGTGGTGTGGCGTCAGCTCATGCAGTTGCGTGCTGCTGCGGAACTTCACCCGGATCCGGATCCCATACCGGTCATACTCTTCCTGTGCTCACAACAGCCCCACATGCCAATGTTGTTTGTTTACTGATTTGGGAAGGCAATACTGATAAACCTTACTGCAAAGGTGCTAGGCTTTGTAACAAGATCATTTATCTTCACAAGGCTTTTCAATATTTCAATATCTTTTTAATAGTAGTCTTCAATGCTTTCCTTAAGACCACTGCTCTTAGTTTCCATAAAAAATAGATTCAACAATAGTCAAAATAACAGACCCAGAGGCTCTACTGTGCTCCACTGTCTGTCAGACCCCAGAACTCACCGGGTTCTCTGAGTGCAGGTCAACCTCCCCAGCACAGTGCATGGAGCGGAAGAAATCACTGAACTTCATATTAATCTGCTCAACCAGCTGCTTCAAGGGGATCAGCCACCTCTCTTTTGCCTGTCACACATGTACACATGGCACATTTAGACACATTTTTGGCCTTTGGCCTAGTGTTCAAGTATAAAGTAAGAGCCATGCCTCAGAGATGTTCTGCCTGTAGGTAGTCAGGGTGTTTGTCTTCTCCTCCAGCTCTTTTTCCATGGTCTTTATTTCCTGTTCACGTCGGTTATACTCCTCCACCACCTGCCAGCAGGAGGCCAAACGAATACATCGCATCTCTGTGTATGTGTGTGTGTCACGGTCAGCTCGTGTGTGTGTGTCACCATTTCACTGGGGTCAGTAATAAAATCAGCTTGTGTGTGTGTGTCTCACCATTTGACTGAGGCCAGTGATACAGTCAGCTCGTGTGTGTGTGTCTCACCGTTTCACTGAGGCCAGTGATACAGTCAGCTCTGGCCTTCTCTTCACTTAACATGGCATCAATATCTTCTAGAGTGTTCGGCAACTCGCTAAAAGCCTGAAGAGAAAAATGAGGAAATTAATGAATATGTGAATGAAATATAAATAAATGATGAAAATGTGTGTGTGTATACAACAACAACAACAACAGCATTAATACAAAATAATAATGAAAAGCGAATGATAATGGATGAAGATTGATATTAAACGTTTACACTGTTGGAAAAGTTGGAATAACCTTCCCAAGATGTCATGAAATTACAACTGCAGTTAGTTACCAGCTGACTCAAATTTTAAGTATACCAGGCAATATGTTAAACACAATACATACAACAGAACCTGACGAAACAAGAAGAATTTGTTTCTTTCAGCCACATCTGTTATATATAATTATTTATTAATACATTAACACTGATGTTGGGAATACGTATAAAATGAAACTATATGGTGTCATGGATCACCACAGATGTTTGGAGAATAAATTAAAGGTGAACTAGACGAAAATTATTGGCAGGTATAAATGATCAGCATATCAATACAAGTCCATATCACCAATCTTAATGTGAAATCAGAGGCATTTTAAAATCACATATGTTGATGAACATTTGTAACTACTCTTCGCTTATACAACACTTTCTACAATAATTTGAAAGCATAAGCTTTAATTAAGATAATGGTAAAGTTCTCCTTCACTACATAACTCCCAACATTAAGTAGGTTTACCATAAAACATTACGACACTGACTAAAGTACATCAGAAGTGTCCAATGTTAAACTGCTGTAAAGGGAGTCATGTGAGCCCTCACAATAAGTGATTCACAGTGAAAGACTTCAAAAGCAATCCATGCTCACCCTATAACCACAGTGACAGATCTAGGCCACTCATCTCTGAACTGCTCACAGTGGACATGCAGCCAGTTTTAACAGTGTAAGAATCTGCGTCAGACCCTGACACATTTACAATATCAGACAGTCCAATGACAGAGGTAATGCAGTGATGTAACTGCACTCCCAGAACGCTGGGTCAAATAAGCTGGTGGCTATCTTTGAGCATGAGACTCACAAACCACCACATCAAGGACAAGATGAAAGGGTGTGCTTCTGACAGTGTAGAGTAGATTTGGTCTCACATGTACTAAATGCAAGTTAGACCAAATGCACACACACACACACACACACACACACACACTCTCTGGTGCACATTCACACACACTCACATGGGTACTCACAAACCCTGAGAAATTCTGCACATGGTCAGATGTCAGATAGACACGCACGCATGAGTGTGGAGAAACTGCAGTAACAAATCTACTGCACAAGGTCAGAAGCACACTCAGTACATGAGACAGTGTGTGTGTGCATGCCCGCACAAGAGAGATTGTGATAGATCGCATTTGTGTGTCTGCACGTGCAAGTGTGCATGTATGCGTGCGTGCGTGCGTGCGTGCGTGCGTGCGTACGTACGTATGTATGTATGTGTGTATGTATGTGTGTATGTATCTGACCGTCTGCAGTATCTCTGGTACAACAGTTTCTCCTGGGTTCATGTTGCAGATCTCCCTGGCCCTCCTCATCATGTTCTTGCAGGTCTCCAACAGACTTGTCTTCTTGTGGTCCAGCTCAAGAAACACTTGCTAAATCAGATGAGAAAAGACACACAGACACACACACACAAATAGTTTGTGAGGAATGGGATGACTAAGTATATATCTCATTACATTGAAACCTTGGTGACCTCTGACCTCTGCCCTCCTGAGCTCAGCTGTCCTTTCTCTGTAGTCTGACTCCATACTGATCTTCTCTGCTGTGAGACCTGCTGCCTCAAGAGCCAGGTACACTTTCTCCATGCTCAGCCTGGCCCTCAGCTGCATGCACACACACACACACACACACACACGCGCACACACACACACGCACACACACACACACACACAAACAAACACTTAGTGTCTCAAGGCCAGAGTTGGGGGAAGGCACAAGCACGCAAGAGGGTGCTGCGCACACAAACCTTCATGGCATGCACAAAGTCCTCCACTATCGCCACCTTCTGGTCATTCACGGCACAGATCTTGACCTTGGCCTCCTCGTCAGCTTTCAGGAGATCAATCCCGCTCTGCTCCATCTGCCTCACACTTAGGTTCATAGGCATCGGCAGAAACAGCTATTACATGTCTACATTTAGTGTAAATGTAAACTAACAGCATGCAGATGACACTTGCCAATCAAGGTCACTCACAAAAGGATCCAATTAAGTCTGACCACATATGCAGAGCTCCGGTACACTCAGAATATGGATGTTAGAGTACGATAGTGGTGCCAGCAGTTGTGGGTACTGACTTACAATTGAGTGTATAATGTATATTTGTCTATATGACAACCTAATACAGTTACCACTCTATAGTAGTCTATATGATGCAACCTTATAAAGTCAGCACTCTGTAGTAATGTATATGATATGACCTAATGGTTAGTACTCCATAGTAGGTGTGTGTGTGTGTGTGTGTGTGTGTGTGTGTGTGCTTGCATGTGCACATATGCACTCTTGCATCTAGTATTGCTGTTCTCTAGAATGCAAACCCTAACTAGCTCGACAAAAATGCTTTTGCACTTTTAATACACTTATGACAAAGAAACTATATGAAATAACTATGTACAAAGCAGGGGAAGTAAAAGCAAAGTCAACAACAAAGCCCTAGAGTATTTACTATACTTATACTTTTGGATCTCACAGAGCTGAGCATGTGTGTGTGTGTGTGTGTGTGTGTGTGTGTGTGTGTGTGTGTGTGTGTGTGTGTGTGTGTGTCTCTGTGTGAATGCGTGCAAGACATACCTGTCCTCCTTAGTGCTGATTTTCTGCTCCAACTGCCTTCTCTTGCCCTTCAGCTCAGAAAGACGCTTCTTCTCAGCCCGGAGCTCATTGTCACGGCGATCCAGTCTGACTTGCTGCTCATGGTTTACTTTTATGCGTGCATCAAAGACCTGGACCTGCTTCTGAGCTGCCTATAGAGGTCAAAGGTCAGCACCACCAACTTGGTATTTGGTCAACTTGGTCAACATTCTAGTGAGAGTTCACATAAGGAGGGGGTAATTCCCACTGCACAGCAATGTCATTTAGTGTCACATCGATCGGTGAATGAGGCCTAATTCAATTTATCAGCTTATTGATCAACGCCATCATAATATAAACTGAATATGCCAGAGCAGCAAACAGAATAGGCAATACTGTGGTATCTACAAACTGATCAAGTAAATGCTCAGTGAATTATACACTGCCAAAGCAGTTCCCTTTCACAAAGCAAGGAGATCTTTCAATGCAGAGATGACCATCACTCACATTGAGCTGCTCTTCCAGCTTCCGTCTCTCATCTGCATCTATCGTCATGCTGAGGAACTGGGAGTTGCGCAGGGCAGAGTTGCTAGAGATGATTTTGCTGGAGTAGGAGGACTTCTTCACTGTGTACTTCTCTTCAGCTGTGTAGATCATCCTCAGCTGTGACTCTCTTATCACCTGAGAGGGACAACAATAATACAATGAGCTTCAGCAAGAACACCGCACCTGCAAAGTTTCAACAAAAGTTCACCTTAAACAAACATTAAAAACCTATTCTTAAAAACAATGTAATAAAATAAAAGTCCATGTGTTAAATTAATTAGAACATACCATCTCTATCATGCTCTTAGTCTTCTCTGTGCCCACAGGTACATCGTTGATTCTGTACTGGTAGCACAGGTAACTCATGACCGCTTCAGGGGCATCAAACAGCTCGCGCAGGTAGGAGACAATCCCAAAGCGCCTTCAAGAAACATTGCGTGCTTAGTGAAATGTGGAGTTTCAGAATGACGGGTAAGATGCTGCTTTTCTGATGTTCAGCAGTGTCCTAGAGGTCCGAGTCACTCAGTGAGCAGGTTACTCATGTGGGAAACCTGCATGTCACACTCAATGGCTAATGAAAATATTCAGTACCCTTAAAATCATCTCCCCGCATGGCATGCCAAGAACATGCTGGCAATATGTGAGGACAGGGCAGCATGAACATGGTACTTAAAACACCAAAAAAAATGGTTTAGAAGTATTATTTCTACTTCAGAATTCCAAAATAGCACTTTAAATTAATTCACATAACTCTTCATTCAATGACAACACAGCTTAGCCTTTTAGGGGTACAGTAAAAACCCTGGAGATGATGACTTTTAATACAAGAATGTTCCCATGTACATAACACAAGAGAAACAAAACAAAAGCCTCTTACTTGAGAGAATCAAGAGGTCGTGATGGTGGCCTATTAGCACAGGACTCTGCAGGTGCAATGACACTGTTAACCCTTAGCTTCTGTTTATCTCGCACCTAAAAGGTAAGGGGACAGTTGGACAATGACATATTAACATGACTTACCAAGGGTTACTTGCTATAAAAGGCTGAATTCACACAGACAGTTGACATTTGGATATCTGACATCTACAGGCCCTCACCTCTGCCATGAACTTCTCCATGTCCTGCTGCTTCTCAAACACAAAGGCCCTCAGATCGTTCACAGGGATATGGCTCTCTATATATTTCGCATTTCGTGGGTCCCGCACATTGATCTAGAGAAAGACATAACCAATTACAAAACCAAACAGTTGAGCTCTGAATTAACTGCTCTCAGTTCAGATCTTGGGGATCCCAGACAGTTCATTTGTATCTCTATTCCATCTGTCAACACCAAGAAAAAAACTGCCCACTGAGATGAGTGGAGAAACATGCTGGGCAGCAGAGAGCTCACCACCAGCATCATTGGCTCATAGACTTTTCCCTCAAAGAGATCACGGTGGTTCTTCAGCCACTGCAGGGCTGCGTAGGTGTCACAGAAACGGTTGCGAAGCTTCTCCTCCTTCCTGTTCATCATGTCCTCCATGCTCCTCTTACGATTCTGCAGACCTTCCAGCCATTCAGAGTAAGAGAGTAGGAAACAGATATTTACTGATGTATAGTGATGATATGGACCACCAATAGCAGACAAAATTCTTTAAAAGTTTCAAGATTTTGCATTTTTTTAGGGATATTGATTGTGTGACTAACTGTTCAGAAAACTGGTCAAATCACACCAGTCCCTACATCATAACAACAAAACCTCACCCGAGTCCTTACATCATAACGACAAAACCTCACAATAGTGTTTAGATCATAATAACAAAACCTCACACCAATCCCTACATAACAAGGAAAACTCACAACAGACCCTACATCACACCGAGAAAAACTCACACAAATCCATACACACAACAACAAAAAGTTTCCCTCTTTATATTACACTTTGGACCGTGTTAAACAGTTCAGAGTTCAGCCATTCGTACGTCTCAACTCGCCGACAGCCTCGTCTTTGTCCCGCTGCAGGTCTTGCCCCTCTCCGTCCAGCTGTGCTTTCTCCTCCTGTATGGTCCGGAGCTCTGCGTTAACTGCTTCAATCCTGGGCGTGACATCCGCATGGCTGCTCAGGCTGTCCAGATCCCTCTGCAAGTCCTGGATCAGTCGGCGGGTGTTAGCGATGCGCTTCTTCCGGTCTGCTTCCTCCGTCTGTTGCAGGCTCAGGGCCTGCTTAATGTCATCGATCTGAGTGTGATACAGAAAGGCCCAACGCTGCAGGTGCTAGCAAGCCAAATGCCGTTGACATAAAAACAAACCTACATGGCACTGCTAATAACAATAGCAAAAGGCATGCTGCAATGATCCATACTAGGAAAAGCAAAATACATGCAATGCACTTTATAGTCTTGAGACGAATACAATGCTGCACCATTTAGCCAATTAAATTCTTTGTCTGGAAGGTTTTCTTAACTAAATGCAAATGAAGGAGAGGTTGCTGCTTGGTCAGAAGTTGTGAAATTGTGCACACTGCTGTAATACCTATGCGCCCGTCACTAGGATAACTAGTACTGGTATTGGGTGTTAAGCACATCCATCACATTACAAAACTATCAGTGATCAACAATATGCTAATGAAGATTGCCTAATGATGTTAAAGTACTAAAAAGAAAAGACATAATATGGATGCATGACCCACTAGATAGCTCTGGTGCTCAAATCCATACTTCACACCTGGATTTCTCACTCACTTATAGGTCATTCATGTTATAGAACAGATACTCCAAGCACAGCCTTGCAGGTCCAGATGCTACATATATTTTCCAACTTCCCTCTGCCTATGACTCGGGTACAAAGCAGTGACAATAAAAATTCAATTAACAACAAGTTATAATAACATCCTGGACTGGAAACAGAATTCTAGATGGAGAATTGAAGACCTCTGCACTACATAATCCAGAACATGCCTTCCAATGTTTCTAAGTTTTTGTTGTCCAGGGCACTTGCCAAGTCACAAAAGGTAAATGCAAATGTACTTGTATTCAGCACTAGTTGAAGTTAATAAAGCCTTGTGGTAAACTCCAGGTGGTAGATGCACTGCAAAATACACTGATATATGCATCTATGATACACCATTTAAGAGTGGCATCATACTCATTATAGATCTTAATTGTGTAGTTATTTTCGTAATAATCCCACAGCCACAAAAATACCTCCTTATATTTCCGATCCAGCTGGTCTTGCTTTTGTTTACATTTCTGTGATGTTTCTCTGATTTTAGCAGTCTGAAAACACACACACACACACACACACACAAACACACAAACACCACAGTTGGTAATGAGTTTTTAACGGCTTTTACAGTGATTCATTAGGATTGAGCAGGTGCTTCTTGTAGACCTTTTCTTTCATCCCATTCTCAATAGGCATGAGCTGGCTTTCTACGTTCTGTATCTTCCTCAGCAGGGGGGCTTGAACTTCCTTCAGTGACTTCACAGTCTTTTTCATCTCCTCTCTCTGCTTCTTAACTTCTTCTAGCTCTTTGCGAGCTGTCTCATACTCCTAAACCAAGAACAAGGACTTATTATTTTTGTGAACGCTCACAATTTCTATACATTGACATACTCATGCATTATTTAATGGTGCAATTAATCTGAAAAATGTAGGGAGGCTGAACTAACTTGTCTTTAGCTAAGAAGTATTAGGTAAAGAAAGAAAAGGAGACAAAATCCTCCAAAGGCAACAATAAATGAGGATGACAGACGACATAAGAGTTATCCTAAGCCCACAGACAGACACTGACCACCCAGGGCTTCTTCTTCTCCAACATCTGGATTCTGTCCAGGTGTCTCCTTTTTGTGTGGTAACGTTCCACATCCAGCTTGTTGCGCTCATTCCTCTGTCTGGCTTTCTCCAGAAAGTTGGCCTTCTCTTTGCATGAATTCTGTCAAGTCCACCAAAGAAGGTAAGCTCCCGGGCAGACTGTCCGGTCTCTCCAAAGCGCAACGAGAAATACTAGACAGTCCACCAGCAGCGTAAAGCTGGAACACAGCTGGTTTGGGCTTTTGCTGACTGAGTTACATCTAAACGTTGATAATTAAGGCCACAGTTCTACTGTTCGTTAGTGGGAGCACCGCAGTAATGCAATAGCAGTGCAGTAAAGATTTAAATAAGGTCATTCAGATGTTCCTCCACTGACAAGTCCTCTAGCAAGTTGCACAATAAAACTATACTGTCATGATAAAATTTAAATGTACCTCAAGCTCTCTCTCTTTGGTGCGGAAAGTCTTTAGTTTACAGTGAAATTCATACATTTCAGGCGGGCCGACGGACTTCTCAGTGGCCTCAAGGAGTTCGATCTTACTCATCTTAGCAAACTCGCCGACCTTCTCCTGTTGAGTGGCGTAAACAGAGGAGAGCCTTTTAAAAGTAATTCATGGTTCCTAATGACTGATTACCCAGAACACACTGGTGACAAGATCAGAACACAATGATCCAATCAGTTGCAAGCTGTTTTTAACACAACAAATACAAATGAAATATTGAAAAAAAAATATTGGAAAAAAAAATAAACAAAAAATACATCCACCAGCACACTAAGGAACAATGGTACTAAAAGTCTAAACAATGCATTGTACAGTAACAGTGTAACACTTCTTATTATCCAACAAACATTTTGTATACATCTGACCAGTTTGACTTATGGAGTTTCTGTCTATTACTTTAAGGAACAATCACCTGAGGCAGGAACTGGCACAAGTTTCCAACTTGAATCTGGAGCTCTTTCACTGTTTCCTCCACAGCCTTCTGACTGGCATGCTTACTGTTGATCATCCACACACTCTGGTTGTTCTCAACATGGATCTCTCTGTTGATCACCAGGTTTCCACCTGCCCTGTATCTGGAGACAAGATAAGCAGCACACAAAGAATTCCTCAGTTTAAAGTGACTCCCAGGAATCTACTACTTAAAACCTGTATACAGGTAATACTTCGCATATATTTCACATAATACTTACAACTCGATTTCTACAGAGCCTTTAGCGCATCCTCTCTTAACATAAAGACCAACCTAGCAAAGTGAAATCAAAACATGAACCTTAATGAAATTCATACAACTAAAACACAAAAATTAGAGTGAAATTACTCACTCTCCAGTGCTAACAAAATAAATGAAATTGTGTGTTACGATAAACGGGTCACACTGTAATGTGTAACACTTGCCTTGTCTCCTCTACCCAGGATGGCTGTCTTGCCTGCGAGCCCAAGACAGATGGCACAGACGATGCTCGACTTGCCTGTACCGTTGGCTCCCACGATCATGTTTAAGTTGGGTCCTGGGAAAACGTCTGAGTGGTCATATGTGCTGTAGAAAGAGCTCGCTTTACTTGACATGTAGCTACAGATTTTGTGTGATTACTGACATATCATTAACGTCACTACAAAGCAATTATTAGCTATCCCAGCTAGCTAGCTAAGCTAGATTACTTAGCTAGCTATCAAGCAAGCTAACTATAAACATATAGCTACAAAAAATACCTTAGCTACATTAGCTAGCTAGCTGTCGTTGTGTGGAATAACAGTAGCTAAATTACATGCTGCCACCCAAAAACAACCTGTATGTGAACTCGAAGCATTAGATAACACATAACTAAACTGCCTAGCTAAGCTAACTGGCCATGAATTAAATAGAGCGGACAGCTAGTTAGCCTGCGAGACACAGGCGGCCAGCTAGAAACTTACAGGAAGTTTTTCATACTAATGCGGAGAATTGATCCTTTCACGAAACGTTCTCTCAGGCCATTTCCCAGATTAAAAGTGTTCGAGTTCGTAAAAGAGGACAAAGTTGTTTGACTGTTTGCCGTTTGTGAGGTCGTCAGTTCGTGACTTATTCGTTTCCTTTTGCAATGCAGCGCCATCCTTAAACCCGCTCCCCGCTGTTGTTTGCGCACCCGCAATCACTTTCGTTTCGCGCCGGGGTCGCGCGCATGTCCAGAGCCGATTGGCTGTTATTTGTCACGTGAGAAACTCGTACGCCGCTGTGCAATGGCTCGTGCGTTGTTTTTGTAGTCTCTAGTGCGCAAGGCAAGCCCGCGTAGAACAACAAATAATTCGCTTTTGGTTAAGGTTTGAATTTGGTTTGGGAAACGCGGTACATAAATGTAAAAGACAAGTTATAGCTGTATAAAACACAAGAAATTACAAGGAATGCACATTAGATGGCAGTCGAGACTTATTCAAAGTAAATGATCAGTGTCAGAATTTTTGGTACACAGTATTACAGTTAGTTTATGAGCAGTGATTTCATTATGTAAAGGTATAAAGGTTCAGAAATGTCTAAGACAAGGATCAGGCAGTCACACAATACAGGTTAATAATTCATAACACCAATAGGTCAAAAGAAAAAATAATTAGAAGTTAGTAATAAATTAACAAATAAGTGCAATCCTGTATAACTGACACTTTATTAAATGTTCTTCAAATTCATGAACTCTTTTGAACATAAAACTGTAAACTGAATTTGATTTAAGTGAGCTGACGACTTAATATTAATGCACAGAACTTGCATTGAATTTGACACTCCTAATCACAAAACTTATTTTAACCATGTTTACTGTATGTTATGTCTCACCTGTCGAGAGAAGGCAGCTATGAGTAATATGTATATAGTAATTAGTATAAAGCACATTTTAAAATTGTTTATCAAGTGTAATGATGTGTTCTATTTGGTGTTTGCATTTTGTCCTTTTGTTTGTTTGTTTCAGACAACGTTATTGTGATCTCCAGACAAGTTTGGATCTTTTGAGTTTTGCTTGTCAGCATCTGTAGGATTAAGCATACACACCAAAATGAACATGTGTAAACATACACATACAACACACAGTAACACATTACCATACTCAGGGCTTTAAAAACATGTCATAATGTCTTTATGAATGTTTTAAGTAACCATCAGTTCTAACAAGCTGATGTTCACACTTCAATTGTAGCATAATATAATTGGTATGTTATTGATATATATGATGTATAGTAATGCACATGAAACACCTTTGCATGGTCCTTTTTGAAATGTAATATCATCAATGGCAATATCACTTCTTATTGATGATCCACGGGTGGCTTCAAATACAATCTAAATCAAGACAAAAACATTAAATGAAAATTTGATGAAAACTGAGTTAAAATGTCCTTTTAAGGACATGTATCAACACTATAGCATCATAGGTAATGTAGTTCACTTACTTGGTGTTGATGATCATACTGGTAGTTCACTGAAGCTTTAAACCAGGAGATGCCCTGTTCCCCACGGCGCACCCACAGCAGCCTGTCTCTGCCCTCTGGTTGTGAACGTAGCAGGACACTGAGTTGGCCTGTGCCCAAGCCGTACATATGGTAGAAAAACTTCAAGCACTGTGCCCCTTTAGAACCACGAAGAAGCATGGAGAGGAGGCGGGCATTATGACCTGGCAGCATCAAGGAGGCCTCGATGTACAAATAATGACCTTCAATAAGCAAAAAGGAAAAGGTCTGTAAATATGAAGTTTGCAGTATAAATAACAGGTTGAAGGAAAAATAACAAAAGCAACAGGGAATTTGATTTAGAGCCATTTAATAATATGTGGATCATCATGGATATATGTGTTTGGTCAGTCAATGAAGTGAGAGTGAATGAAGATCAGACCAGTTCCAGTCGTGTGGTCTCCTTTAGGGCCCGTATAGGAGGTTGGTGTCGAGCCTCTTGTCAGCACCCAGTCTGCCTTATCGCCCTGTTTGTCCTGAGTATTCTCACACATCCCAGTCTCAAAGTTACAGTGGGAAGGAACAGAGAGAGAAAATCCTGAAACACACAAGATTACAGCAGTGGAGAAGTAGAACATTGCATGTATTTGTGTGTTGTGAGTGTAATCAAAGAGTTCATTTGTAATAGTGATTTTACCTAATGGTAGCTCACAGTTCCCAAGATTAACACTAATGTCATCAAGGCCAACTGGACCACAGTTCCCAAAACTGTTGCATATACTGATGAACACCACCTTTTATGAGAGAGAGATATAGCATCATATCACACCTCATTTCATATTATGGACACATCACATGAAAATATACAGAACATCCTGCAGGTATTGTTGTATGTCATTCTGTAGCATCACAAGGTGTTCACAGACATCTTATGACATACGTTCTTTGTATAATCATGAAACATTTTCTTATGGGCAAAATATGTCATGTTTTCCGGAAATGATTATGTCTGTAGTAAAACCCATGCAAATCTACAGGAACATCTTTAACCCTGACAGATACTGTGAGGTTCAGCCATTCACAGTCAGTTATAAACCGAAGTTTTATATTGAGAACAATCAATCATAACAGACGTTTTCTGCTGAGATCAGTGAGTTATAACAGAGGTTTTCTGTCTATAAGTCTGTAATCAGGATGGTTCTAAGTTGCATGATTTCACTGGCTGCTTTTTGATGTGTTACATAACAAAATGAACTTCAAGATATTATGCATTATGTGTGAAATCACATTCAGAATAAAACAGCTTGGGGCAGTTTCACACAGTTTGTGTAGTCTTTATTAAAATGTGCCTTTCACTCTGAAATACATAATATTACCCATTAATACAGCCTTACCTGGGTATTTTTTTCACTTTGCAAATTGAGCTCAACTTGTATCCAGATATTCTGGGTCTTTTCACTCTGGGTCCATATTTCATTTTGTTTGGCTCTTTCCCCGTCATATAGATACACAGCCAGAGCCTGGCTGTTTTGGTGGAAACCTCTAAGCAAATAGAAGAACTTCAAGCAATATTTCTGGTCTCCAGGCAGCTGAGGCCCATATAACCGACTGACATAGCCAGTCTGCAATGTGAAGTGTGAATTTGCCAGCAAGAAAGACCCTGTATGCACAGACAGAACTATCATTAGCTATTCCCCAATTTCACATGTATATTTGTGTATTTTGTAATCTCTTTTATCCAGAGTAACATTCAAATTAATCAGTATAACAATATGCATGGTCCGTGGAAATCTGACCCAATACCTTGGTTTTATTAGCACTATCTACTCTACCAGGTGAGCTACAGGAATTAGTATAAGTCATTGATAAAGATTTATACCCGAGATCATTTTCTTTAATGTCTGTAACATTAGACAACTGAAGCCCCTTATGGCACAGACTTGAACAAAAAGCAGCTTGGAATATTTGAAATGTACATTACATATGAACTATGGTCATTGTAAAACCAATTAAAAGCTATTATATAAGCAAATGACATACATTATGACTATCTTTAAGTGCAGAGAGTGCTGACCTGTCCCAGTCGTATGGTCTCCTTCTCTGTAGATGTTGGGTCGCACTGAAACTCTCTTCCACATCTCACTATCCTTTAGCTTATTCTGTGTGTACTGGCACAAGTCCAGTTCAAAATCACAGTTTGCTATGGTTGGGTCAAACATGGCCTCTATAAGACATGTAAAGAGTTTTAACAAAAGTTTTCAACATCAAAATTCTAATAAAAGTTCCAGAATTACAGCACCTGATTCTGCACTGCAGAGCTCTGGGGAGAATGAAATGTCATCAAGAAGGACATGACCCCCTTTTACACTGTTGAAAGATACTTCAAATACCATCTAGAAACACATACAGACACACACATGCACGCACGCACGCACACACACACGCACGCACACGCACACGCACACACTCACACACACACACACACACACACACACACACACAATCAGGAATAGGTCTTTAAAAATGTATGTCCTTAAAACCTTCACAGTTTACAGGCAGGCATACTCATACTCTGTTAAGTTTAAATGCAGATTAAATTAACCTGTCAAGCCTGTTTAATTTCAGATAAGGATTGCATGATTAAATGATGTCCTCTTTTTATTAAGTCAGTTTTTACAGCACTTTTTTGATTATTGCTTTTTGCATTTTTCTGAAATATTCAGCAAATATTCATCTTACCTCCATGGGGTATGGGGCTCGAAGGGCCACCTGCACAGGTATCCACACCTGAGTTTCTGCGCCCCAGTCTGCCGAGTTCCCACCGCTCCCGTCTGCCCTCCACAGCTCCTGGTACTGGCCCGCCTGGTCTCTGCTGTAGAGCTGGAACAGGTGGCTGCCCACCCGCTCCTGCTGGTACTGAAAGCTCAAGCAGCCTGACATGGGCACTGTTGTCATGGGAGACACCAGCTTGGCCACTTCTTGGAGACTACTGGCATAGACTGAATCCACGTACATGTAGTGCCCTAGGCATGAAGACAAATTATTCATTCATTCAGTCAGTCATTTGCCTTCCAAACCCAATTAATTCAATTTGAGGTGGTGGGGTGCAGAGCCTATCCTGGCAACACAGGGTACAGGGGAAGGAGCCACACTGTTATTTATTGATTTATTTTTCCCATGGCTGGTAAAAAATGTAGACGTGCAATCTATAGTTAGCTATAATTAGGAAGTTAGTTAGTTAGTTTGCTAATTAGTTCGCTATAATTTTCATAGAGAAAATATTGTTGAAGCCAGTCACCACACTGTTCCCCATTCTAAAAGAGGTAACAACATTCAGTAAGAGAATTACATTAACTATATTTGTTGTGTTTTGAAGAAACAATGTTAGAGCTGGATTTTTATCTGAGCTCAAAGCTAGCATAATACCATGCATTCACTTTAACTCATCATTCGCTCTGTTTACATGCATCCTAATAATTTTGTACTAATCGGATTCATAGTAATTGGAAGTAAAAAAAAATAGCTTCACATAAACACCTAGTTCACTAAATAATTTCAGTCTGAATGAACTCATCCAGAGTGATCAAAACCTCTGCATGTAAACAAAGTCAATAAAACATGCTCACAGAGTGCCATTTGATGTTCTCTGTTGTAGTAGGAAGGTGATATGGAGAATTGTAACCTAACCTGCAGGTAGTTAGCTTTAAATTGTAGCAAGGGTAAGTGTAGTAGCTCAGAACACTCAGCAGTCCTCTTTGGAGAAGTTTAGGAGTAGTTTTCATCGTCTCACCATATCCCTGCTCACCTGGCCCGTCACTGGGGGTGGTGTTGTCTGCTGTGTCTCTCCCAACATACCAGTTGATGTTGCTGTTCCACTGGTTTGTGTAGCCACATAGATGAGACTCCTCAAAATCACATTCTTGGAATCAAAACCCCAGATAAATATTTGATTGGAAACTTGATCATGATACAATGCAAGACCTCAAGTACTAAAACACTTGGTGTGTGGCTTTGACAGGGTTTGAAAGGCAATGTAATTGTGCACTGAGAGACCCTGCACACTGGTCTAGTAATCCTTTATCTCTGTACCTTAGCATGAACTTACAATTAGCAGTCTATCCAAAAGTTTTGACATTTTAGATACACACTTCATTTAATTCACAGAAACCATTTCATCTTTCAGTTAACATCCTTGCAAATAACAGAACATGTTGATCAAATATGTTGATATAAAGTGAGGTGAGAAAATGGGAGACTACATTAAACATAGACTACACTAAACTTTATGATTTCAGTGTAGACTACTGACCGATGCAGTATTTATCAGAAATGTTCACATTGAAGATGGACACACTGCTGTCCTTGGATGATCCAGGCCTGCCTTCAAGAACAATCTATGAAGCAGAAAATATGTGAAAAGTGTTAGTACAATACCAAGCACAATTACAGCAGTTATATGGCACATTTGAGGTTTGCCCGAGATTGATCTGTGTAGAATATTCCATGCTTTTCTTCACACGTTACCTTGTATGGGTCGCTGTAGTTCTGGAGGTCTATGCTGACCATGAGCCAGCTATCGGAGGGACTGCTGCTCGACCACAGCACGTGGTCAAAACTGTCTTTCTCTACGCGCCTTTGCACCTGCAGCGAGGCACTGCCTATGAGTTGGTAGACCAGCCGAAAGCAGCTCCAGGCTTGCTGCTCCATCTCAGGACCCAGCAGAACCGCTTTCTCCTGCTGGCCATCTTTGATCGCTTCCACCGTGATGAAGCGCCCTCGGGAGAGAAAATGGAGCGTTTAGTCAGCAAAAGAACAGAAGGTCTACGAAGAAATGTTACTGATTACAACAGCTCTACAAAGAGACCTTTCTGAGGACAACAGGTCTGCAGAGAGACCTTTTTGAGGGCATTGGGTCTAGAAAGGCATTCTGTTAACAGTATCATTAAAAAGGCCCTTAGAAGTAAGCCCCTTTTTGATGACAATGTTTACAGGAAGGCCTTTATGAATAAATATTTTAGAGGAGAAGCTTAGAAATGTAGCTATAGTTGTAACAAGTAGAGACAGGGACTAAATGCCCAAACTGTGGTAGATGCAGAAGACATCATCACACACACATATAGACACACACATGCATACACACACAAACCACAATGGTATGTAAACATTGTAAACTTCTGTGGGTGGAATGTAAATTTAACTCAGATAAATTCAGATGTACTATATTCTAAATCATGCTCTTGCCTCTCACAACTTGTATAATTCTTGTGCTAAATATAATCAAGCAAACAAATTAACAGACTCAGGGTCAGGTTTTGTATGCCGAAGCAGAATTGCACGCAGATTAAAAGCAATGGGTTTAATGAGATCTAAAATCAGTGTAAAAAAACTGCGAAGATCGGTAACAGGAATAAATCATACAAACAAAAGAGACTAAGGAAAGGCAAAAGAGCAAAAGCAGAGAAAACAGGTATAAGTCCAAAACACACAATAGATGAGTACAAGGGAACAACAGCTTGGAAACACTGGACAATTGCTAAGTGAGACTTCACAACGAAAAGCAGAAACGGCTATTTAAATATTGAAAGGCATATGCAGTAACTAGATACAGGTGAAACTAATAATCAGGGAATTGGGAACAGATCGGAGGATTATTGGGAATGTAGCTCCATGGAGGCAGGCTGGAGTCTGAATACGAGCCACTCAGAAGCAATTTGCTGGATACATTGTGCTCTCAGATCAACAATGAATGTATCAATATACATTTTCCCTACTCCAGATAGTCAAATGCACATTAGATAGATAGATAGCTAGATAGCTAGATAGCTAGATAGATAGATAGATAGATAGAATAATCAATATTGCTCTACTCTCTTTGCCAAAAACATTTTAATAACCTAATTCTAGTATTCTATGGATGCACTGATTCATGTTGTGTTCATACACTTGTTCTGCTTTTATTTACTTAAAAAAAGAAACTGTGGTCTTAGAAGACTTTTTTACAGGCCATTCGGATAAAAAGCTTGTTCCTGCGGCTGCAGATTGTTCTTTACCTTTAGGACTGAAGCTCCAGCTGAGGAAGCCAGGATCTGCTGTGTAGTCACAGGTGCTCCCCTCAAAATGACAGGAGCCTGGCAATATTTCTGCTTTGACTGCCACTTAATAAATGCAACAACAACACAATGAATCAATAAATAAACACAATGGCTTGTGTGCAAGCACTTGCCTATTCTCTCATTCACACACACACACACACACACACACAGTCTCAGCTCTTCTACTCACCAATGAGGCTAAGGAAGAAGTAAGACATCATCTTTTTTCGGAAACGTAGCCCCAAGGGAATGTTAAGTTCAGCTGTTCTGCGTAAGGGCTCACGGTGTGCACTCTGGGCAGTGATTCGGGCCAGAGCCATGTGAGTTAGAGTATGATCCTACTCTCCTCCTGTCTGCCAGCTCAGAGCTGAGCCTCACATGGAAGCCTTTGGTCTGGCTGGATCCAGAGGGTGAGGGAGAAACACACACTGAAAAAGGGAGTGAAGCTTAAAAAGACCACAAGAGAGACACCAGAAGCAAAAGGTTAACTTAGTAAAAATAAACATGAATTTCATTTTATTTTTTTCAAGAGATAACAGAAGAATGAAAGCTTTCAAATAACTGATTTCTAATTGTAAATTCTGATTTTATCAAAAATACCTCCAAAATATTCTGGCAATGTAATGCATATTCTAGTAATGTATACCACATTCTCATTTATGTTCCAGTTTCTCTGCTTCAAGACCTGGCTTCTGGGTTCTGTAGACACGTTTTCTGATTTCACAGATAGATTGCAGAGGCATGAAGTATAATAGTCTAAAAGTATAATAATGTGCAACAGTACATTTTTGTGAACTGAATAGGAGTCAAAGCAGGTTTGTGTAATAGGCTCACTGCAGCATTGTGCCTTTTGGAGGAGGAATGTTTCCTTTTTCCTGTTTTTCAGTAACAGTTATTTTTCAGTAACTTTTTTTTCCAGATAGAACTGTAAGGTCTGGGTGTAAAGCTTTGTAATTCTGACACAATAGCAATGATTTCAAATTCCATTAACTCAAATGATATTTAGAAATGAAAAAAATCTTAAACAAAACTAGACATTGCCATAAACCCGTCCTTCAACACGAACTAGCAAACTGATGTGTGTAACATGTATAATAGTACTGGATCATTTTTTTTATTGCTTTGCTGTGACAGAAGTTACCAATAAAGGCTCAGAGGCAGAAAAAATTCACAGAGTGTGAGTCTTCTGAGAGTGTGAGTCACAGAGAGTGTGAGTGTTCTGAGTCTGTGTGAACTTCTATATTATTTCCAATTTCGCATCCTTCCCATTATTTACATTCTCTCTCTCACATACACACATACTCTCTCTCTCTCTCTCCCTCTCTCACATACACACATACTCTCACTCTTTCTTTCTCTCTCTCTCTCTCTCTCTCTCTTTCTCTCTCTCTCTCTCTCTCTCTCTCTCTCTCTCACACACACACACACTCTTTTTCAGAGGTTTTTATGAAATGGTTTGGAGAAAGGCAGAACCAGATGCAGAAGAGTCATGGTCTAATTCCAGCTCAGAAGCATTAGGAACATTTTGTCTTCTCATAACTCAGGGAAAATGTTGGCATTGTCACTCACACAGATGTCTGATTCAACTCTGTATTGAATAATCAAATTATGAACAAGATCAGGCATCACAGAGATGATACAAAATGACCCCAGGACTACAAATGCTCATGTTCTGGAAATGTGCATGTGGCTTTGCCCATGTTTGTAGAGTGCACAGCCCTCATTTGCATATGGATATGGATGCCAAAAGAAAGGAAATATGGGAAGTAAGCGAGGGCTGATGTCCCGTTACCTGGAATCAGGTCTGCATCTCACCATGACTAGCCTCTGTAATCCACACTGCACAAGGGCTGTTGAAGGATTGAGGCACAGGCGAACCCCAGATGTATTTGAAGGAATGAGGCATAAAACTGATGAGTTTTTATGAGCTGCAAGAATGGACATGTGTTTCATATTATATTGCTTTTAGTGTTAACGTCATCCCTTGACCCACTCTTTGTACAGGGAGCAGGATTTAAGAAAACTAGCCCTCAGGGTGTAGTGCCTTTGGGGTGGCCCAATGAATGAGTGATAACCTGGGGAACAACAACTGGGGGCGGGTGTATCATGAGCTGAACAGTGACTTCCTATACACATATTTGGAAATTATCTTTCGAGTCAGATGCAGCTGACCTGGAAATGCTTTTACACTTGACCACAGAGCCTGTGGAACTCAGGCAATATAGGAAATGGACAGCAGATGAGAAATGGGTCACAGTGCAATAGGACCAAAAATAAAAGTAATTTCGATACATCACATACTTTAAATTGTTAAATAAGCCTGGCAGAGATTTTGCCCAGCAGATGGCGGTATAGCTGTGAACAGGAAAGTGCAGCAAGCTCCCTGGAGAAGGAAAAATAGGTGGTCATTTTCAGACCATTAAAGAGAAGGCACTGAAAGATTATTAATCTATATATATTATAAATGATTAGTCATAATGGTATATATGTAGATACACAGTTTTTGGGCATTTTGTAATAGTCATGTAGCTCATCTAAATGTAAGAATCTGTTTCCCTTCAGCAATGACACCAACTATGACCTTTAGCCACCATTTCTACAGTAAACTCTACTCTCACAACACTGTTAGTATGTTGCCATTAATTTGCTTTTTCTAACATATAATCTGTGGGTATGACAGTATGCAAGAAAAGATATAACAAATAATAACAGGCTCGAATCAAATCAAATTAAAGGTTGTACTTACCCCTACAGGGGGTGGGATGGTGTCCCTTAAGTGGTTCAAGTGATATGCTGTTATATGTAGTTGCAAAAGTACCAGGAAATATAAATAAGTATTCTATGAATAGTGCATGTGAACAGGAGCATGATATTCCTAATGACATTGTCAGGGCAGGTCTCCAATTAGACTTGTTTCCAAAAGTGAGAGACAGACAGTACAAATGTTTACAGCAGGTACAGCTCGCTCTCTCTCTCTCTCTCTCTCTCTCTCTCTCTCTCTCTCTCTCTCTCTCTCTCTCTCTCTCTCTCTCTCTCTCTCTCTCTCTCTCTCTCTCTCTCTCTCTCTCTCACACACACACACACACACACACACACACACACACACACACACACACACACACAGATATTTTCAACACAATTTCAAACCACAGAGGTCCATGCTAGTTTAAACGTTGTCAGGGTAACAAAGGAAGTCTATTTATGAGATGTGATTGGTTTGAAGATGCCAGTGTTATTTGTGATTTAATGGATCCTTCAGTATGTACCACCAGGCATCAAGTGCACAGAAGAAAATATTTTACAGTGATGCTACAGCTGCCTTTCTAATGAAATATTACAGATGCGCAATGCAAACGATTAGGCTAATTGAAATAACTTAATATTTGACATGCCTAAAATTATCCACATAACTAAATGTGTTTTGTCAAGAAAAGTATATTTGTAATAAAAAGGACCGGCGCATTTTAAGAGAAAACCAATGACAACGAATGTTGCACGCTGACTGGCAAAGGAATAGGATTATCTAACCGTAGGTGGCGTGGTTTATTGCAGTAGCCGGTCCAGTTTGGGGTAGGATTTGTGGAGAAGGCATTATTTTATAAGCGTTTTGCGCATCGTTTGTAATCCTCTCTGATGTCACTATGACGAAGGAGGGGTAGGAGATTGCGCTGGCCTAATCCGTACGCGATGATAAGAGAGAGACCAGCAAAGATGGTGATGGCGATTCGACAAGTGCTTTATCCATCTCTTTCGTAACAGGTAAGTGAGATCTGACACACCTCTGCGGTCTGGAATCCGATCTTCATGACACTGGCGTATTTAGCAAAAAGAGGCTGTTTGATCTGTTCTAATCTTAAACGATGTATCCTGTGTATGAACAAATATGACCGTGCCGTCGGCGCACCTGCAAGATAAGTTTATTAGCGATGAAGGAATACCGAAGTGCAGGCCCTGCCTTTGGAAATACGATCAAGTTATTAGCCGGCATTTTATTGCCTCAAAATGAAATACAATCAAAAAGTTTTAGCTGTCATTAGTACCCTGTTGGTTCGGCTTCGATGACTTAACATATTTTGTAGCCTACGTAACCTTGTCCTCCCCAAAACTTTACCGGGTCATAGCCTACCACTTTGTGGGCATAGAAAGAAATGTCCAAGCGGACAACTAGCCTCCGCAGCAAATCTGTCAAATGACGAGTGGATTTTACAGTAAAACGCCTTTCCGGCAGCAGCTCTTGTTCTTGTGCGCCGTTCTCTGGTCTATGCATATGGCCAACCTTTTCAGGTAGCCAGATTGGCTGATAGCTTTGGATTTAACGTCAAATCACACAAATTCCTTACTAAGGGCAGAACTCCAAGTCCCGTTGTGTAACATGGGCTGCTTGAATTTCCATGTTATAAAACCGTAAATTGACCGTCATTCATTAAGATGAGCGACGAACCGGAGAACTAGGAAGATAAGAAACCAGGGCTCAATACACCAAAAGGTATCATTTAAATAGCCATATGCTTCTTAGCCATATGTTTCTAAGCATGTCATCTCTTCATTGTGGACGAAGGCTATAATTAGATCTGATAATGATATAAACATTCTAATTTTGTGCCGTTAATAATAATAATAATAATAATAATAATAATAATAATAATATACTGAGATCGGGATTGTGTTTTTGCCAAAGGGTTCTAGCAGAAGATCACTTGAGTTAATAGGCAAATCCCCTGCCCGGTGGTTTCGTATGGAGACTCGACAGATGGGCGAGCTTCAGTCCAAGCGATACGGGAGTCAAGCCATCTGTGACTGGGTCCCTCAGTCTCCTGGAACGGAGAAAAAACAAACTACTGCTTTATTGGCTATGGAGGTTTCCAGTTCATGTCAGGAGTTTATTGATGTTCATTCCAGTAGATTATGGACCTCATTATACACAGTTTTGTAAGAATTACCCAGATGTATTTGGTTGACTTTAGTTTTGTTTTACTCACTATGCAATACGTGTTGTATGTCATGCTGTAGTCTAATGACAGTCTTGGACATGACAAATCAAAGTGCTTTTAGATAAATGACCCATGCTATTATCACCACCTCATCTCCAGAGGAAGCTCGTGTTCCTGCTGCACAGCGTTCATGTTCCTGACGCTAAGCGCATGATAATGCACCTAATTCTTCCCTCCGTTTCCTGTAGGCTTATACTGACATCTGCACCCTGTCCACTCTCATACTGTATGCCATCTCATCGGGGACTGGGAGTAATGTCTGAGATTAACCACTTATCATTGGAATGCACTGAGAGTCCATTCAGTGCCATTGCATTAATTAAAACAGCCCCTAAAGCAAGGGATAGGCCATAGCTTTATTAGCTCTTTTAGGTCCTAATAAGGTGTCTCCACAGCCGAGTGGTAATGCAAAAAAAAGACTCCTGAAGCCAATCTTTTCCATTTTACTAAAACATTGTCACAGCCCCATTACGTCTACTGAAAGCATCCAGTCCTCACACTCTTAGGTTTTGATTCATGTTGTCCTGTTGTCTCACTGCAGCTGATTGCTTATCTTCCTTTTACGTAGTGCATTAGCATACAGGTCATGTCCCCTCCATAGCAATCAGCCATGAGTCACAGGGAGGACCTGGAGGAGGCGGGGCCTAAGGTCCTGCCCCCTCAGCGCAACCGGCAGCCAAAGGGGGTGACCATAGAGGGAGGCCGGCCCAAGTGGAGGCCGTGCCAGCTAAACAGCCAGGATGCCCAGGGAGATGGCCATCATCATCATCATCATCATCACCACCACCACCACCACCACCACCAGCAGTCTCACCATCACGAACAGCAGGCGGGGTCTGGCCATGCACCAATGCGCCGCAGCAGAAGACATGCCCCCGGCCAGAGCCAGCACAGGGTGAGTGACGGCAGAGAAGTCCAGCCACGGCCGGGCCTGCCACTTCGCCCAGGGATAGCGAGGTATCGGCGGAGCGGTGAGAGAGGCCATCAGCACAGGGATAGGCAGCAAGATGGAGTGGGTTATGGAAATACAGCAGGGGAGCAGCCCCTTTATCAGACCGATCAGGCCACAGGCGCTGTGTCCGCTGAAGAGTCTTTGCAGGAGCTGCTGACCCACCGCTCGCAGGAGGAGCTGACTCCATCCCTAAAGGAAGCAGCAGAGCAGGATGGAGGCAGCCCAAGCCTTCAGTGGTCCTCCAGCACTGAGAGCAGTCTCCACGCACACTTGGAACAGACGGAGAACCTGCAGCCAAAGCGGGAGCAGATGGAAGAGAACGAGGGAGGCAGAGATGAATGCGAGGCGGATAGGTATGAAAAGGACAAGGAAGGACACCAGGATCGCATGTCAAGTAGTGCTTGTTTGAAAGGGAGCATGCACTCCCACGGCCGGAGGGCGGGGCCTATAAGGATGGATGTCCCCCCCTGTGCTGTGAGCCCACCGCCCCCACTCTCAGTTGATCATAACCAGCCTCAGGCTTTCTCCGGACCTCTCAGGGGTTACAGCTTGGAGCCAAAACCTGCCCAATTCAGCTCGACTGGCTATGCACCCCTGAGCACAGGGCCAAGGCCAGAGTGTCAAGCTTGTACTCAATCCTGTGAAGAACCTGTCTCAGACTCCAGTCCAGAAGCCTTCTCTGTCTCCTGCGCACAACCGAGCTCTGAATCCTGTGCCAAACCCTTCCGAACCATTCTGATTGAAGCCCATGGGGACGCGCACGGTGGGCCCTTTGCTGGGCAACAGCACAAGGGATCTGAAGAGCAGCAGAGCTTTGAGAAGAGCCTGGATGTGCCTAGCAGCCAGCCTATGCCCCAGTCAGGGCAGCATATCGAGCCCAGACAGCAGGCGTCTGTCAGCTCCAGACTAAACAAAGCTGGCTGCCCAGAGAGATGCACTGCTAAGTATGGGAATCGCACAAGCTCCAGTGACAGCTTTTATCAGGAAGCTCAAGAGCTCTGTGATGAGTGCCCCGATGCCGGTCCCCCTTCCCCTGGCTCGCACGGAGGACAGGCACTGGAGAGCAGCTGTGCAGAGGCTCCGCCACCATCTGCGAGGGTTTCTGGGGATGCCATCTCTCTGGCTATACGGGACATCAAGGAGGCCATAGAGGAAGTGAAGACGAAGGCCGTGCGCTCGCCCTACACACCCGACCCCCCCACAGAGCCGGTGTGGGTAATGAGAGAAGACGTGAGCCTGGCAGAGGACTGCCCTCTGCAGGGACACCCACAGACTCCTCCTCAAGGTTCTGCTCCTCACTGCATGGTGAGTGACATGTGTGCCTTTACATTAAAGCCAACATTGCACTGTAAGAAGTTCTCCTGAGGTTTGTGCTAAAATACAATAATAAGGTAAAATTTCAAAATAATGAAAGTTAAATGACTAAATATCACATAAGAATACCATTTACTGCCGTATTTTGTTATGTTGTTAGGCTGCCGGTCCAGATGCAATAGCACCTCTAGGAGCAGAATCTTCCAGAACACAGGAATTTCAAGACGAAGATGTCACTCTCAGCTTACCTCCTGCTGAAGAGGTGAGTGATTTGGCTTATGTTTGGTCTGTACCACTTCAGCCACTTTTTAACAATTTGTGACAGATTTATAGAAATTGACAACGTCTTGTTTCAAATATTTAGCTTAGAAGAAATTTTGCTGCCTTCCCTACATATGTTGATGGTGAGTTTCAATGCACCAAATCCAGCTATAGGGTGTCAGTAATATACTCCTAATATACTCCAACAACTTTTACTGGTGTTATTATTATTATTATTATGAATAATAATAGTAATAATGAATAATAATAGGTTTTGTAGACAGCAACAACTATTATTATTATTATTATTATTATTATTATTATTAATAGTTGTTGCTGTCTACACCTGCTTTACGCTTTAAAAATATTTTATATTATTTAGATTTTGTACATGGTTTTGTATGCACAATTGTTTTTGTGAATTCCCTGCCGACACTTTAAGGCAAAATGTTTTATCAGTTGCAGGGCCATGTGATCCCGAGGATCTAATCGATGGCATCATCTTTGCTGCCAGTTACCTGGGCTCCACCCAACTGCTGTCAGAACGCATGCCCTCCAAGAGTGGCCGCATGCGCCAGGCCCAAGAGGCTACGAGCCGTGTGAGGGTGAGAGCAAGGAGTCCTGTGTGAGGGTGAGCGTGTGGCATCCTGTGTGAAGGTGAAAGGTGGCGTCCTGCGTGAGGATGAGCGTGTGGCATCCTGTGTGAAGGTGAAAGGTGGCGCCCCGCGTGAGGGTGAGCGTGTGGCATCCTGTGTGAAGGTGAAAGGTGGCGCCCCGCGTGAGGGTGAGCGTGTGGCATCCTGTGTGAAGGTGAAAGGTGGCGTCCTGCGTGAGGGTGAGCGTGTGGCATCCTGTGAGAAGGTGAAAGGTGGCGTCCTGCGTGAGGATGAGCGTGTGGCATCCTGTGTGAAGGTGAAAGGTGGCGTCCTGCGTGAGGGTGAGCGTGTGGCATCCTGTGTGAAGGTGAAAGGTGGCGTCCTGCGTGAGGGTGAGCGTGTGGCATCCTGTGTGAAGGTGAAAGGTGGCGTCCTGCGTGAGGGTGAGCGTGTGGCATCCTGTGTGAAGGTGAAAGGTGGCGTCCTGCGTGAGGGTGAGCGTGTGGCATCCTGTGTGAAGGTGAAAGGTGGCGTCCTGTGTGAGGGTGAGCGTGTGGCATCCTGTGTGAGGGTGAGCGTGTGGCATCCTGTGTGAAGGTGAAAGGTGGCATCCTGTGTGAAGGTGAAAGGTGGCATCCTGCGTGAGGGTGAGCGTGTGGCATCCTGTGTGAAGGTGAAAGGTGGCGTCCTGCGTGAGGGTGAGCGTGTGGCATCCTGTGAGAAGGTGAAAGGTGGCGTCCTGCGTGAGGGTGAGCGTGTGGCATCCTGTGTGAAGGTGAAAGGTGGCGTCCTGTGTGAGGGTGAGCGTGTGGCATCCTGTGTGAGGGTGAGCGTGTGGCATCCTGTGTGAAGGTGAAAGGTGGCATCCTGTGTGAAGGTGAAAGGTGGCATCCTGCGTGAGGGTGAGCGTGTGGCATCCTGTGTGAAGGTGAAAGGTGGCGTCCTGCGTGAGGGTGAGCATGTGGCATCCTGTGAGAAGGTGAAAGGTGGCGTCCTGCGTGAGGGTGAGCATGTGGCATCCTGTGTGAAGGTGAAAGGTGGCGTCCTGCGTGAGGGTGAGCGTGTGGCATCCTGTGAGAAGGTGAAAGGTGGCGTCCCGCGTGAGGGTGAGCGTGTGGCATCCTGTGTGAAGGTGAAAGGTGGCGTCCTGCGTGAGGGTGAGCGTGTGGCATCCTGTGTGAAGGTGAAAGGTGGCGTCCTGTGTGAGGGTGAGCGTGTGGCATCCTGTGTGAAGGTGAAAGGTGGCGTCCTGCGTGAGGGTGAGCATGTGGCATCCTGTGTGAAGGTGAAAGGTGGCGTCCTGCGTGAGGGTGAGCGTGTGGCATCCTGTGTGAAGGTGAAAGGTGGCGTCCTGCGTGAGGGTGAGCGTGTGGCATCCTGTGAGAAGGTGAAAGGTGGCGTCCTGCGTGAGGGTGAGCGTGTGGCATCCTGTGTGAAGGTGAAAGGTGGCGTCCTGTGTGAGGGTGAGCGTGTGGCATCCTGTGTGAGGGTGAGCGTGTGGCATCCTGTGTGAAGGTGAAAGGTGGCATCCTGTGTGAAGGTGAAAGGTGGCATCCTGCGTGAGGGTGAGCGTGTGGCATCCTGTGTGAAGGTGAAAGGTGGCATCCTGCGTGAGGGTGAGCGTGTGGCATCCTGTGTGAAGGTGAAAGGTGGCGTCCTGCGTGAGGGTGAGCGTGTGGCATCCTGGGTGCATGCATCCTGGAATGCTTGAGTGTGAGTAGGCTGGCTACCATATGTCAAAGTTGTGTTGAGAATGATTGCGTATAAACTCTTTCCTTGATGGTTTAGGAGTGACATTCCACAAGTAATAGGACGTTGTTTGCTTGCTGCTGTATGAGCATTGCTTATGTACTTTGCTGTACTTAAATGGCTAGTGAGTTCTGAAGCCAGTGATGATTTAATGGCAGGGCACATGCTGGAGGTCAGAGGTCGTGTAAAGGTTTTTGAGGGAATGCGCAAGGACGTTTATTTTTCCTTCCAGAACAGCCATGGGCACAGCAAGCATGAAGGAGTGACAAATGGTTGATACTTGGAGACAGTTTTACTCTTCAGAACGACTGGTGTCACTCTTGTAAGGCGAGGATTCACTGATCGCATTTGTCAGCAACCGTCAGCCTATTGCAATGTGAGAGTTTCCATAACAACCCACCCACCCTGTGCGTCCCTTTTAGTCACATTCCCCTTATATCACATTTGGGATGACCTTTGACCATCATGATGTCACTTTGTATTTGTGGGGTTCTTCTTTTCCGCTCTCTTTTCCTTTGTGAACAGGCAGCGCAGAAAAAGGCCCAAACCAGACACCAGGTAGAGTATGATATAGAGTATGATATGGTTTATAGGAAGTAGACATCTGTGATTATGGTTACTTTTGGTGGTTCATGTGATTCTTGTCTCTTGTCAGCTGTGTCTGACCTTGGGCAGAATATTCACGAATACATATGGCAGAAAAACATTGGATGGAAAAAACATTGGATGGAAAACATTAGATGTCCTTTGTTGCAGATCACCCTGTCCAGATGTATCCTTAGCCAGTCCTCTGACTCTCCCTCTGTTTGTGTGCATGGGTTTGCTAATACTGATTTAAATACTTGGATGGTGCTGGGTGGTGGAGTGATGAATTTTTTCCCTCCTGCGGGGGCAGCAGGGCACAGAGGGTGAAGCACCTTCATCTGCCACTGAGGTGGACCTCTTCCTGTCAATCCAGAGGATTAAAGTGCTCAATGCTGACACACAGGTGAGTCTCTCTCTCTCTCTCTCTCACTAATTTTTCATTGGATACATTTTCTCTTGGACCACCATGCTTTGGATGCAATACCAGATAACTGAACCATTGCAGTCGCACCCAATCCAAAATGTGCTGTGCTAAATATCAATGAAAAGAATCTGGGGTCACTTCCTTTACAATCATGGAAATATGTTCATGGTAATTGACCTCCTCATTCAGCAGCGATTTGGTTGAACTATTGCTTTGACTGAAAGTTGACTGTGATCGTTACTGCTCGTCAGGAGATTATGATGGACCATCCTCTGAGGACCATCTCGTACATCGCAGACATCGGGAACACCGTAGTGCTCATGGCCCGGGGCAAAATGATCCGCTCACGCAGCACCCAGGACCAGCTGGGCTCGGCAGACTCACATCTGCCCGGCCCTGCGCGGGACGAGCACCCCCAGTACAGGATGGTCTGCAATGTGTTTGAGTCGGAGGACGTGAGTGCCTGTTTTTGTTTTGTCTGCTGGCGCCCTTGTCTTGATCCGAGCTGGTCTGCAGGAGTGCATGGAATGGATCACATTCACTCAGGACTGTGAGGCCAAAAAGAGACAGAAAGCTGCTTGTATCAAAATCTTACGTTATTATATGACTCACACAATGAAAATTAGAAACAGAAGTGTCCTTTCGCCCAGAGGTGGCATGGCAGATTCCAGTCTAGTGGTGCAATCAATGTTGTTGAAAGGTGGGGGGTTGGTTGGTTGGTTGTTTTTTTTGTTTTTTTTTATATATAACTTGAATTACCTCTCAAATCTTCTTGCTCTCATTCTCTCTCTGGCACCACCTGCAGGCTCAGCTGATAGCACAGTCCATTGGCCAAGCCTTCAGCGTAGCGTATCAGGAGTTTCTTCGGGCAAACGGTATTGACCCAGACGACCTGAGCCAGAGAGAGTACAGTGACATTCTAAGCAGTCAGGACATGTACAATGATGATCTCATCCACTTTTCCAAGTCCGAGAACTGCAGGGATGTAAGTGGATTGCAGTATAAACAGCATATACTCCTTATATAATTTCACCCCATACTGGTGTTTTGCTGTTCTACTGTGTTTTGACAATGCATCATTGCATGTGAGCCCAAGATGTATGTTGAGAGTTTGGAGTAGGCCAGTATAATATGAAATGAAACTGTTTATAATAAAGTAACATTAATAAGTTTACAGTTGCTAGGGCAGCTTAGGTAGCTGGAGATATGATGTTTTACGATTTTTTGAAACATGATTTTCATGAAGCATAAAACTGTTCTAACACCCAGTTCAGCTTAGGAAGGGCTTGTTAATTAGCAGACTAATTGATTGATTGTTAATTAGCAGACTAATTGACTAAGTGCAGAGAAAGCACTAGAATGTGAAGGCACAACCCTGTTCCCTACACTGTGTGCTGGACCAGGTGCACATAGAGAAGCAGAAGGGGGAAATTCTTGGTGTGGTCATCGTGGAGTCTGGCTGGGGTTCCATCTTGCCCACTGTCATCATCGCGAGCCTAATGCATTCTGGACCGGCCGCAAAGTCGGGTCGGCTTAACATCGGAGACCAGATCATGACGGTGAACAGCACCAGTCTGGTGGGCCTGCCCCTCTCCACCTGCCAGAGTATCATTAAAGTGAGGCAATCTCCTAATCACACTGAGTGCCTATTAGGACATCATTATAGTGAGGCCATCGCCTGATCACACTCTAACGATGCCCTAGCAGGCACTGAGTGTGATCAGCATCATTAATGTGAGGCCATCTCCTAATCAGTGCCTGCTAGGGTTTATCTGGAATATCAGAAGGAGGTGGTCTTATGTAGTGATCAACATCGCTTGATGCTGCATACTCTCTAATTGTGAGAAATGTCTACTTTAACATATTTCATGAGAGGTTATTTTTCCTTTTTCAATTCAAGTAATTAGTAGTAAGGGTGAGCTCATCTTTAGTAAAACTGTAAGCACGAATTGCTGTACCTCTGCCTCAGGGGCTGAAATCTCAATCCAGGATCAAAATGAACATTGTTAGATGTCCTCCTGTCACCATGGTCCTCATCCGCAGACCAGACCTCCGCTACCAGCTTGGCTTCAGTGTACAGAATGGCATTGTGGGTAACTTCTGGCCAAACTTTGTTAAAAAGCTCGTTAAATGATTTTTTATTCCCAAGAAATACATTTCAATTAAATTAGAACACACTAAATATTTGTATTAGGCTGTCATCTACAAAAAGTAAATTAAGTACTTTTCAATTTCAGATTTGCAGTCTCATGAGAGGCGGTATAGCTGAGAGAGGCGGAGTCAGAGTGGGTCATCGCATCATTGATATCAATGGACAGAGTGTTGTGGCCACAGCCCATGAGAAGATTGTTCATATACTTTCAAATGCAGTTGGAGAGGTACCTCCTAACTCATATAGCTATAACTTAGATGAAGACATTTGTCTTCAGTCTTTTACTTTTTTGCCAGTGTCTCTAGCACTTTAAACGACAGTCATTAAGCAATGACTACTTGCAGCGCTGGGAATTCTGGGAACTCTTTTGGGGGGGGGGGGGGTTCATGCTGCACTGTATAGGTCATGGAGAAATCTCCCTTAACCTTCAATATCAGCAGCACTGAACACACCCACAAGGGCTGAATTCTCTTACTAATTCCATATGCACATACTTGGTCTTTCTCTCAGATCCATATGAAGACCATGCCTGCTGCTATGTACCGCCTGCTGACTGCCCAGGAGCAACCCATCTACATCTGACCCACCCAGGATCAGCTCAATGACATCTGACCTGCCCTGAGATCTGGCATCTCATGCGCACCTATGTTAATTCAATTGAATCTTCATGTGATTGTTTACATATTTATAACACTGGATGTACATCTTTTTCTCAGAGCCTTTTAACTTGCCTTAAGCTGTAAGGGATATGACTGACAGCTGCACATGGTCTTGAAAGAATAACTCACCCAGAAGTGCTAGGGTTGGTGAAGGAACTGTGTAGAAGCTCAAATAATCTTGTTTGCTCACTGGTGAGCCCTTCATGTCACATAGCTAAAAATCAGTTTGCTTTATTTGGACCAGAAATATTTGTTTGATGAATATTTCACTGAAATGCCCACACAGCATCCATCTTCAGTGTCAGAAGTGGGTAGGATACTCACAACACACAGGGAAAACCACAAAGGCTGATACTGCAATACGATTCACAAACGAGTGGCCTAGATGAAGTAAGAGAGTCAAGGAACTCTTTGCATTCAAATCCTTGACATATTATTATGATCTATGGATTTCACTACAATTTCAAAACCTTGTCTGCAACATTGGAATTTTTACTTTGAGGAAAGACCTGGGTCATGTTCACCTGAGTACCAAAGAATGCCGTGTGGTACCACGTGGTAATCTCTACTTAAATTACCACTGGACCTGAACTACTACTACTATGGAGACCATCAGCATTGTAATACAGTAAAAACTATAGGGTACCAAATGTTAATGTTGAGCACAGGTGTAATGTATTAAGCAGCAAGAACATCCATGCTATTCCTGATAGTAAAGGAAAAAGAATTAAGAGATTTTGTATTTTATTTATTTGACTGTGAAGATAAAAAATATTTAATTTTCTATTTATTCATATTGACAGAAATATTATGGACCTGATATTTTGAATCAAACCAAAAGGCAAAGTGATCTAAAAAAATTCACATGCATGTTAAATGAATAACAAAACCACTTTCAAATGTATAAGATGAGGAAGAATAATATTTAAGGCAACTGAACGATATGTTGTGTTTATGGCAGGTTACGCATTCTTACTGTTCACACAGGTGCACAGTTGTCCACTTCTCAGTGTGGATTAGAACCTTATAACAACTATAGATTTTCATTAGTGGGAAAACAAATTTGGATACTACAGATAAATGTATTAATTTTCAGAAGACACAAGGTAAATAGAGGCAGTATACTACTTGAACATATCCATCTTTTCTAAGTATCATATAAAAAACGATAAATATAGAATGAAAAACATGATCTTCAAAGTAGCCCAAACCGTAACTCTCCTGTGCTTAATTTGAATATTGGAACTCTTTTCAGGATGTTATCTGACTTGCTGTTTCATTTGTGTAAGGTATTTTTCCCATGCCAAGATTCAATATAAGGGGACATGGGGCCTTTTGACATCCACGTTTATGACACACGTGGGCGGAGACAAAAAGGACCCCAGTTCCTGGGTGTGGAGTCCTATAGCTCGGTGTCATTGTATTTCTGGGGGTTGTAGTAGCCTCGGCGAGACTGGTCAGCGAGCTGGCGGTGGTCCTGGTCCTCCTCCTCGTTAGCCGCAGCAGCGTAAGAGGAATGACCCTCTGAGAAGGATAGCTTGGCATGTGATTCTGCGCTCGAGCTTCAAAATATAGGAGGGGTTATAATATGAGCACAGTAACAACAATGAACAAATGATAGTGATCCATTCATGTGTAAATATAGTACAAGAAAACTGAACTATATTTCATACACAGACTTTGGCCTCACCCAACAGCCTGCGGTCTGTTCTGATTGGGCTTTGGTTTGACGGGGACGGCATAAATGTCTGGGTGTTTCTGAGAGATTTCCAGCTGGAGATAAAAAAAAAAAAAGAAGGTTGTTTAATAATTGTTTAGATTCACAAGAGACATTCCCCCTACCAAGTGACCCAAAAAATGATTTCAATCATGAACTCATCAAGTAAATGTGCTTGCGATTGATTATACTCCACTGAGAGGGGACAGGAAGCATACGAAAAGGTGCGAGAGTGTGTGTGCGCATGTGTGACTAACCCGTGCGTATTCAGCCTCCTGGAGCTCCAGCATCCTCTGTGTTCGGGCCAGGTGGTCCATCTGTTCAAAGGCCTTCACCTTGCCCAGGAAGGAGCGTTTGGCTGGGTCATCCACATCTGAGGCAGGCTCCAAAGCCGGGCCGGCCCTCCCAAGGAAGCTGGGCTTCTGGGCTACGGGGGGCGGAGGGGGCCTTAAGCTGGCGGAAACCTCACTGCTCACCACGCTGCTGGAGGGAGAGTTGAAGCTCCTTGTGTCACTGCCTCGAGGCTGCGACTTGGCCTGGAATAAAAACATGGAGAAATGGGAGAGAGGTGGAGAGAGGCAGGTGCCTTCCTGTCTATAAAGACTAAACGACATGTAAGGCACACAAAGAAGCATGAAATCAGGAAGGATATGAAGCCGCCTCTTTAGGAACAGGTGCAGTGATCTAACAGACCAATGGAAACGGGAGTGGGAGGGAGTCTTTAAGGACGAAGACCTTACCTTGGGGGGTTCTGGAACGAAGGAGGGAGGTGGGCTGGGGTCCCGCAGTACCTCCCTGCTTCCAGACCGCTTCATACGGGGCACAGGGGCAGGCTTCTGCAAGGAGAGGACAGGATGGAGCAGGGTCAGGGGGCTGTTCTCACCATTGTGTGCACGCATACACGTGCACACACACGCGCATACACATCAGACTGCCTTTTAAAAGTTGCTTTACACTTAAAAAAAAAAAAAATGAACAGTGTCTTGCCTTTTTGTGCCTAATCATAGGAAAATTCTTTTCTTTGAGGAACAGCAAGCTAGATTTTATTTATAAGATTGGAAACATTTGGACTTGCAAATGTATTAACAGTCTGTGTTTGTAAGTGTGCACATATTTGACCGCAGTTCTACAAGTGTCCTTTAGAGGGGAGTGTCAGGACTTGGTAACAGTGAGAAATAAGGATCATAATGATTACATATCATTATGAATGGCATGTATGCATGCTATATACATACCTACACAATCCAGTAAATAGATGCTTTGCATTACTACCATCGTCCAGAGACTTCTTCCATCAGGTTCCCTCATTAAGTAATATCTAATACAGTCCTAGTTAAACAGTACGATTTTGCAGTAGTTCCTTTGCCCATCTTACTAACATGAGCAGGACATGCAGGATCCTCTTATGCAACAGTGGGATTTGGCCATCTTGTTTCAGGTAGGACACTCAGGTGCTTGTCCAGTCTCTCATAATCGCAAGACTGGACTATCCCCCAATGCTTGCTTACAAAGTCAAAGACAGGCGTGCCCCCTCATCCCTGAACACACTCGTCTCAGCATACACCGGAGCTCACGCCCCTCGTGCCTCACGTACACCTCACCTGGAACCATCGCCCCCCCCCCCGGGAAGACCCGCTTGGAGTCTCTTTTCTGTACCAGCACCCAGATGATAGAATGAAATTATAGTACCTGTCTGTACAGAAACGTTCCTTGCTGTCTTCACCTCTTCAAGAAGCACTTAATCCCTAGCCATTTCAAGCCAATCAATAAATCTCTAATTCTAAGATCATGTTTACATATATTAATGAACAAAAACAATGTGTATATATGTCCCTTGTCTGTATTCTTTCTGACAAGTTTCTTGCTTAAAGGGAATCCTTAGACTGACCTAATATACCAATGACTTCATCCATGGAGACAACACTCTTTTCAAGTCACAAGAGCATTTGCTGATCACTGTTCCTGTTCAGGCTCACCTCATCAGGGAGCACCGGCTCAGATGAGCGGCTGGTGCCCGACACCCGTGGCTCATCCACGGCCTCGTCTAGCTCATTGTCTGTGTAAGCCCCTCCCTCGTCATCACTGGTCAGGCGGCTGTCCATGCTCAGGTAGTCGGCGCCCATGGCCGACAGGTAGGACATACGGTCGTCCTGCTGGTCCAGGTCCTCCTCGGAGCCTTCCATCTGAACAGTGGTTTGTCAGCACTTATGTTAGCATTACGAGTCCTAATGACATAGATGCGAACTTTGCTGCGGTGAGCACTCGTTGACCCTTACTTTGCTCTCGCAGACCCACACAGCTCGGCTCTGCTGTGCGTGAATGGTGTCCTTCAGGCTCCCGTACCAGGCGTCATGGCTTGCGTTCAGGTCCACGGTGTCTGCAGTGCAGATTATTAGAGGAAAAAAAAAGGCCCATCAGAGTCCCTGGCTAGGCAACCGTCTCAATCAGCATTTACGCTACACATATTTAACTTTCAGTGCCTTCAAGCTGTCTATGCAAAGCTCTTCATCTGTTCATCACACTGCAAATTTTTTTTGAAGTGGCTTCGATAGAGCACTAAACGTTGTTTAAACAATGTTCCTTATAATGCACAAATTGTGTCATTAATGAAGTAAAAAAGTTCCACGTAAACTTCCAGATGGAGCTTATGGGACGTGCTTTGGCTGTACTGACCAGTGAAGAGGTGGGAGCAGGTCTTCCTCAGCTTCACGGCCTGCTCGTAGAGCTTGCGAGAGCTGCGGTTGGAGCCGGGCATCAGACGATTTCTCATGGTCTTCACGCCTTGCCTGCTGTCTGGATTCAGGAATACCACGATGGGGTACCACTGGGTATAATTTAATGTGTCCACGGCTTTGGGGGTGATGTCGACCAAAGCATGCTTATCCTGGGAGAGCGAGTGAGCGAAAGAAAGAAAAGGGGTGGGGATGAAATCTAAATTTAGAGAAACAAGACCATTCAAAAGAAGATGGGGTTTGATGGGTGGGCAGAGCTTACTTGTTCAATGATCTGCCGGATAGTGTTTAGTTTCACCACTCCTGAGGACTTCTCTGCACCTGCATCTTTGGGCTCTGTCTCTGTGAACCAAAATAAATAAATAAATAAATAAATAAATAAAAAAAATCAGTATTTCACACCTGCAGCCATAAAAGACCTCTGAACCCATACCAATTCCCTTCACCAAATATCACATCTTCGCACTCACTTGCAATGACAAACTCCTCTGGCAGATCATTTGCTAATTTCTCGTTAGCTGCGTCAGCAATCGGACCAAAAAGAACCACAGGTCTCCTGAACCCAGCTAGTGAGCACAAGAAATATAGGAAGCGTTACAAAAACACCGCACTTGGTTCATGAAACAAAAGTTTTGCTAAAACATAATGTAACCGGCTCGCTTCAGCAGTACCTTCTCGCAGCACCACTCTCTCATAGGCAGGGAAGCGTGTGGTGATGGGCGTGGCTGTGAGGTCCTCTCTGCTCTTCCGGAGGTCCTTCTTCTTGCCTGCCCTTTGACCCCTCAGCCTCCAGAAATCTCCTCTGTCATTGGCTGCTCCCTTCTGTGTGTTCTGCGCGTTGGCTATCTGATCAGCCCTGTTGGTGATGCAGAAAGTGCCCTAGTAAAGCACAGCACCATGGCAACTGGCAGACCAGAGGCTTACGTGAGCAGTAAAGTGGATTCTGGAGCAGCAAGCCAGTTATACAGTAGCTGCATGGGGATGTCAGAATTTTATGCACACTCACGCTCACACTTGTGCACACACTCCTCCTGACCTGCTCTTGCTGGGGATGACACCTTTATCGAGTAGCTGGTTGTCTTTGTCGGTGCGGATGGCTAGCCAGTTGCCCAGTTTGCCGTCATACAGAGTGTCCACTACTTTGAAGACTTCTCCCCTGGAGAAGGTCAGGCCCTGTGGAGATTCTCGCTCATGCTCAAAGTGGGTTCTAATGAAGAAGTTGTCTCCTCGTCCAGACTCCAGAACCTCCTTATACACTGCCACAATCGAGCAAACAACGAGATCATTTTATTTAAAGGTAAATCCCCAAGCTTTGAAACTTGCATTAATAAATATGCACTGTACTGTTATAGTGACTTCAGAAGGTACTGTATGGTAAAACTCATGCAGTTTTCTACATTTGTCTCTAGGTAATAAAGAAACAGTCTGCTAGAACTCTGAGAAGTTCTGGAGAAAGAGGGCAGGTATACCATCAGGTTTGCTCTGTGCCAGGATAGTGACATTTTCTCCTCTAGGAATGTCCAACAAGTACAGCACTGCATCTTCTCTCACCATACATCTAAAGTCCATGTTATTCACCTGCAGGGAGAAATCAGTAAGATATTTGATTGAATTCTATTATATTCTATTGATTTTTTCAGTTTAAACAGGCATCATACTTTATAGAATCTCTGTATGTTGACATTGCTGCGACACCCCTTAACAAAACCAAACTCCCACACACCATATAAAGAACACCGGCACCTCTCTACACATGTTCAATGGCTGCTGGAGGGGTTTCGTGTACCTTCATAATCTGGTCCCCTGTGCGCAGGCCCTCAACCTCAGCAGGGCTGTCCTCCTGAACGCTCGCTATGAAAATGCCCACATCATTGCCCCCTGCCAGCTGAAGGCCCACACTGTCACCCTTCTGGAAGTGCACCATCACTGTGCCAGGCCTGCAGACATGTGCCACAAGTAAACACAAGCTTTGGCTCGAGCTTCAACTGAAGAACAGTGCAGATAGGAAGCCTTATCAAAATATCATCTACCTTCAGAAACTATTATAATCTGTTATTAATTTTTTTTATTAAATCGAGAGAAATCTGTTTAGTCATCGCCAGTTTCAACCCACTACTTGGGTCTCTTTCACCACCTAAAAGCTACCAAACTTGAAGGGTGATGGCTAACATATTTCCTCAGAGATATAATTTCCCCTCATGCTCTACAGCTTACAGGGTGTCACAGGTCATTTGCACATGCAGGGAGGAGAGCTTGTCCATCTAGCATCGCATGGAAACAAAGCCATCTTTCGCACTTACAGACTTCACCAGTTTGGTTTCTTAGACCTGTGGTCTTGGATGACTCTGGCACTGATGGGGTTCATAATTTGCGAGCTCCCAACAACACGGAAGTGTAATTTGAGTCCAATAGCCTGCCTGCACTTCAGTGAACAACAAATTAAAAGGCTAATTAATTAAAACCTAAAAGTGAACCCTTAACCTTAAAGGGAAAAAGGGTGTGTGTGCTATACTAATCCTAAATGTATACAGTGACAAAAGGAACTCCTACAGACCCGTAGACTTCCAGGTCCTCTGGGCTTGGTCGCAGGGGAGTTTTTGGAGGCACTCTGGGTTTTGGTGGAACACTGATTTTAGGGGCAGCACTGACCACTGGAGCTGTTAGCAAAGAGCAATTAACATCTCCAATTTGCAATCCATTCAGCCTTTATATCAAGCCAAGACTTCTGAGACTCCTCTTGGTCTCTCAGACTAGTTTTTTTTTATATTTATTTCAGAACTGTCAATCTCCAAATGCTGAGTCCAACGGCGGTGTTCTTACCTGGAGCTTCCTCAGGGAGAGGTTCGTCCTCCTCCATTGGTGGTGGAGGAGGTAGATCATCTGCAGATGCTAGAAATGGTGTTGGTATGGCACCTTTCTTAGCCAGTCTGTTTGGAGGGTCATCCCTGCAATAAAGCCATCCAAGAATTCACGTCTAACAACTTCTTTCCCCCATTACCAATAACAGGCACTGTTTTGTTTCATAATTATGAATGGACTGTCAAAAGCAAAGTCACATTATATTTTATGTTCTCTAAAGCAGAAATGACATAGAAGTTTACACATTAGCAGTGCTTTCCTATCTTTTAAAGGGTTGTAAGATTTCCTGGCAGCAATTTCCTCTCATCACTCTGTCACTGATCATGACTAACAGGTCACACACAATGACCCTTTTGACCTCTGACCGTCTGTAAGGAACTTATTCAAGGTGCCCCTGTAAATATGATTCTGCTCCTGTCAGACACTTTCAATAAGTGTTTTCATGTAATGAAGGTATAACTTCACGCTTAGCAACTGATCACACTACAATTAATTATATACTGAAAGGTGGCACTACACTTCACAGCAAATCCCTGTCTAATTAGTATTCTTGCTTTAGGCTCTGAAGAGTCCAGTCTGGAAGGTCACCTGGACTTTTCACGAAGCCTCTCATTGGAGGAGTGGGGTGAAGGGTCCGAGTGGTGACCTCGCCGGTCATCCTGAGGAGAATATGACCGGTAGGACTCGATCTCAGAAATATCTGCGGTAAATACACCAAGCCAAAATGTCAGTACAAGCCACAGCAGGGGTGGGGTGCCATGCTACATGAAAGCATCAAAGAAAAAAAGTTTCAACTTGAACTCCTTTTGGATGTCTTCAAGCACAAACCATTTTGTAGACACAAATTAATAGTATATATTTCCAAAGTACAAACTATGGACAGCAGCTAAACATAACATCTTTTAAAGTCTTTCAGTGGTATGTGATGACGACTGGCTTTTAGAAAGTCTTTCAGCGGTATGTGACGAAGGCAAGCTTTGAAGACACTATTTAGCAGCACAGATTGGCATACTGACTGCCTCAAAGTAAATGATTTTAATAAAGTGTAGTTACTTGTGGGAGTTGAGATACAATTACTGCCTCATGTAGTAATGCTTTTTTAATATGATTAAAATGACTTTTTTTTAAAAAAGTCGACAGTTCACAAGGATACTTCACTGTGTGACTGGTCCCCTTCAAACCTGGTTTTTCCATCTGCCACTATGTGCAAGTACAGCAGGAAAAGAACAGACCATTTTGCAGAAATATACTAAAAGAACCCTGCATGAAACATACTATTTAGCTTATGAGAAGTTTACACAGTTTTGCCAAAGCCACAGTATAATCTCTTCTTCTGCTCTCTGGAGTCAGCAAAAAGACAGCAGTATTATTATTAATCATACAGAATGTTATGGAAATTCAGTCAATGAGGTATTAAAATGAATGAAACTTTATACCCTTTTTTAATGTAAATACATTTCAGCAGACTATGACTTCATGCTTATCCATAAGACATGGTGGGAGGGGTCATCAGGAAGACTTAGAAGGCTATACTTCTTAACTAGCACCCAAGTAATTTTTGATTGGCTTGACATACCATCCAGCTCAGAATCACTGTCAGCCATTGGTGGCATGCGAATTAGAACCTTGCGGTGATCTCTCTGCACCACCAGCTGCAGTTTCCCACGAGACTTCTCAATCAATTTCCCGGCATCACTCAAGGACAGGTTCTCCGTGGCTGTACCATTGATCTGAGAGACGGCGGGAGAGAGGGAGTCCTATTTATAAAATCTTATTCCGATGCTGTTTACTAGAATTACTGTTGATTTCATCATCATTCTTTTCTGACTGAATGTCTAGCTTATTTTCTTGCAAAGAAAAATCCTAGAGGAAGCCATCTGGAATACTCTGACATCGCTTTTAACTGAACATGGTGAAATCAGACATCTATGAAGACATGCTCCCCTCAGAATGTCAGTGCAGTTTCTGATACGAACTTTAAGGATGATGTCTCCTTCCTGTAGGCTGCCATCTCTGGACGCCAGTCCTGTGCTGGTCATCTCTTTAATGAAGAGTTGGCTGCCCAAACGCAGGCCATATTCTGGGAGGAGGCAGGGTGAAGAGTGTGGATTTAACATGACATTTCACTGTGAAAGTGCTTTGATTTCTGAACTAAACAGAGCAGCCTGGGTGTATGATGTGTGTGATGGGACCCCCACGTACCCTCGTTGGGTCTGTTCTTCTGAAGCATGACACTGATCGGTTTCTCCAGGGCCTCCGTCCTCTGCGGTGGCACTGGTGAGGGCGAGCGCTCCAGGCGGTCTCGGCTGCCGCTCCTCTTTGCCATCTCATCAAACCTCTTTGGTTCTGGGATGCGACGGGAAGGCTCAGGGCTGTGTGTCCGGTCCAGGGTGTAGTCACTACGGTAACGGCGGTCTGGGCTAAGATCTCGGTTAGAGCGATAGCTCTGGTCTGGGCTGTAGTCCCGGTCCAGGGTGTATTCGCTACGATAGCGGCGGTCGGGGCTGCGGCGACGTGGCTTAGGGCTATGCTCCCGGTCTAACAGTCGCCCACGGCTACCATCCCGTCTGTACTGGCGGTCGGGGCTCTGCTCCCGCTCTAGTTGTCGCCCACGGCTACCATCCCGCCGGTGCTGACGTTCGGGGCTCTGCTCCCGCTCTAGCTGTCGCCCCCGGCTACCATCCCGCCGGTACTGAAACTCGGGACTCTGCTCCCGCTCCAGTTGTCGGCCCCGACTGCCATCCCTCCTGTGCTGTCGCTCAGGGCTGATGCCCCGCTCCAGGGTCCGTGGGCGGCCACGCTCATAGCTATACTCTGAGTCCGGATAGCCTCGCTCTGAGCTAGTGTCATAGTCCATACGCCCGCTGTACATGCTGCCACGGTCCTGGTCATAGTCGTCACCGTAGTCGGGGTTACTGAAGACACGGGCGTCTGGGGAGGGTGCATGCTTTGCTAGGCTGATGGGAATCCTCCGTGGTCTCTTTACTAACTGCAGAAGGCAGGCAAGAAGGAGAAACCATCACAAAAGCACATTTTAAATTCCCAGCATTTTTTACTTTTAATACCGCTTCACAATCATAACATAAATCATAACCAGGTACAGTACAAGAATGTGATCTTGTAAAAAAGACATTTTACTCATGAAAAGAAAATTTAAGTACACAATAAAAGAATAAAGATTTTTCTTGAAATGTTTTGTCCTTGTTTGGAATAATTTTGTTTGGAATAATATTTTTTATTTGGTGAATGACCTAACAAATGGGGGTTTTCAAAGGGGCATGAAACACCAACCAATTTCAGGTTCAAAGGGGTCTTATAAAGCCACAAGAATAAAAATGTATGGGAGTATTTTTTACAATATTTTATCGGAAACCACGATGGATTTTCTTTTTGTGAAATATTTTACTTAAAACACATTTTTAAAAAATGTCCTACTCACTATTTTTGCGACTTTGCCACACTTTCGAAGAGTCTGTACAGCAAATGAGTGAGGCACACTCTCCATGGGCCAGGTGTTGACCTGGATCACTCGGTCGTTCTCGCTGAGCCCAAAAGAAACAGAACCAGTGTGAATGTGCAGTGACGGCAATCCACATGAAAGAGATCGCAACATTCCTGAATGCTGATGCAGTTCTTACAACAGTAGCCCATCTGCAGGCCCTCTCTGAAGCACATCGGAGACGATGATGGATGTTTCTCCGGTCTCTTCATTCGGATTGTCTTTCCCACCTGATACAGCTATTCCAAACCCCATTTTGGAGTCCTACATTGAGAAAATATGGTGTAATTCAGATTTACACCATATAAGCCATATATAAACATGCATAGCTGTGCATGCAACCTATTGCACTAGCCCTGTCTATCCAGATGGCTGAGAGAGCGAGCTAGTGTGCATGCACTACGGTGAGACCGTAATGGAATGAACAGGTTGTTGATTGGGTGAGGCTAAAGGGTCAGGACTGTTTAGAACGAGGGCTTTAGATGGGGGCGGGGGCCACGTTTGATTCTGCATTTCTTTGGATATGTTTTGTAAAAGTGCCAGTGAGTTATTAATAAAGCAATGTGCTATAGCTAGATCAACAGGCAGATGCAGTGATGGGCAGAGAGACAGCTAAGATGATTACAGTGGAACTGAACACCAGGTTAGATGCACTGGAGATTTCGATATTGCACTGCACCAAATGGTGTGGGGGAGAAATGCCGACTCACCCGCTGCAGAGTCACTGCGTATTGTTCCCACACCAGCTCCTCCATAACTGTGCTCTGAAGAACAAGGAAACTTACTATGAGGAAGTGATGGATTGCGCAAGATTTCACAGCTGCCGTTAAACCTCACCATGAAGCCATAAATGTTCGTGTGGAGAAAAGAAGCAGTGAGGTATGAGGGAAAACTGGTACTGTGCATTACCTGCTGAGTCAGAGGGTATAAAGACAATCACATGCGTATATACATCAAGAAGTTAAGCTCTCCCTCAGCTTGCTTACATAGTAACAAGCACACACGCATGCACACTTACAAAATGATTATGTATTGTTTTTTATCTTCTTGGCCCACTTTCTGAAATGCAATACATTATTTTCCTAAATAAACCTTATCCGACAATCCAGCACACACTACTACACTAACAATTTTGTATTTCCCATTATTGAGATGCAAGGAGTGTTTGCCAGCAATTCTTGTTTACAAGTCACACATCATGCAGTGTTTTGCAAAACCATCCAAGTGTGACCATCCATGTCACACTGAAAACTCCTACAGACAACACCCTACAAGTTATGCCTGTCTAAGTACATACAAATGCCAGGTGTTGCAGGTTGGTTCTATGCCAGTTATGTATGCAAACAATAACTGATCTATCATTTAATACTTTATCACACCAGCCAGCAAGTGGCCTGTCCACAGTATCTCTGTATCAAAACTCCACTACCCCTAAAAAAGGACTCAGAGGGCAGCATGTCTGATCTCGACTTGCTCCATTACCCTCGTAAGTGCAGTAAGGATTATCACAAGAGGTCACTGTGCTGTCACCATGCATAACACGGCTCTCCAGTATTGATACTCAGATCCCTCTGCTGGGCATGTTTATGGTTCATAACAACATCTCTGTGAGCAATAATCAAGCTGAAAAACCTTAAAACATGAAGCTTAAATAGTTGTGCTGGGAAGATATTTGGCTCCCTTTTGTGTGGTGTCATCATCAACTAGAGGTTTAAAAAAAACACCAACACACCTCCCAGAAGATGGAGCAGGCGGCGTGACTCCTGGGTATTTAGCAAGAATGCAGATCCAGCTGGCCTTCATGTAAAGGTAGCTTAAGGAAAACAAATAGCGAGACAGTAATATGCTTTACAGAAAGGATTTTCCATTAAAAGGTGTGGAAAGCAGAATTTTGAAATGCATTAACACACTGAAATAAACAGTCAGCCACAGTGAAACTGCAATAATGGATATACAATGCAGGTGCACAATACAAGGACAATTCAGAAAAGGCTTTGTGGACTGTACAACTAAACAAAACATTATATTGCCAGCAGGACACATTATCTCCTGACAATGAAAAAGACAAACGATTCAAAAGCTGCAGTACATTCTGCCCTCTATCGGCGATTAACTTCAGCGCTAGGGACGATTCTCTAACAGTGATTTTTGTAAGTCTCTTACAGCGTCTGCTAAATGCCGTAAATGCAATATAAATGTAACAAACGCCACGATTCCTTTTTTTCCTCGAAAATTTCCTACATTGGAAAATTCCTATAAATGATCAGGGGTTGTTCCCTTACGCAGAGCAGCATTAACTTTACCTAGCACGCCACTCGTATTCTTTATTTCATGTCAGACACCCACGTGACAAATCGATATGCACAAAGTAACTTCGGGTCTAAAATTAGCGTCCTTGTCCTTTAAGGTGTTCACGGCGCCAGTCTTGGGAAAATGCATTTCTCGGTTACATTTGTTGCATCTACCGCGCTGGTCTGAGCCAGCAGCAGGTGGACGAACCGTCATCGTCGCACGTGTTACCGCAAACTTGCAGCGGCGCGGTCTAGCCCACCCACTACACGGCTTGGCTTCTCTAGCCTCGCAGCCCACGTCCCGGTTATGTCGCAACATTTTAAGGTCTTTTACACACGTTGCTGATTAATTCGTTTCAACAATACTCACAGAGCTGCATTCCTCTACGTTTTTATTCAGAAAGGCCAGTCTGTCCACAAGCACGGGCATAATACCAGATGTACGGGTATATATAATTGTAAACAATAACGATTGCAAAAATATATAAAAACTTCAAAGTAACATTTATTAAACTCTTTATTAACACGTGGCTAATTTGTTCCAGCGAAATACCTGATAACACTACCAGTAACTAAACTTTGAACAGCTATTGTTTGACTACTGTAGCCTAATTCCCGAGTGCACCAAAGAAATATTCGGGGGGAACTCTCATTATTTTTCCCTTTAAATTATGTATTAATATATTCTTTCGGCTAGTTCAGACTAACCCGGGATAAAATAACTTGGTATATGATTAATATATGACTGCATTTACGACGAAACGTTTACACATACTACAGTATTCAGCAAAATGGACTGTTCCAAAATTTCCGGCTCTACAATGGCCAAACAGCCGATAAGATCCAGAAGTGAAATTATCCGAGTACAGGGTGGAAGGGTACAGTGGACCCCAGCAGACAGCGCAGTGGAGCCAGACGTATAGAAACGCAACATCCAAAATGAAATGTGCTCTTCACGTCAGAATGTTAAACACAGCGAGCTTTTCCTGGGTGATACGCCTCGAAAAGAGTTTTTAAGCCACAAAAACAGGGACATAAGAAGTCTAAGAAAACACCCTTTCCCTTTGAATTTCTTACATAACAGGCGGGCACATGCTTGGTAAATAAATCTGTTTTAATAAATACACTGGCGAAGGGCAGCAAAAACAGGAAAAAACAAGCATGAACCTGACTTTTGTTTATTGTTGTTTTTATAAGGACAGCCAAAAGAGTAGGGCCCATAACCTAGTAACTATAATCACTATAAATCTATCTCCAGTGCTCTGAAAGACTATCACTGGACAGACCATACAGAGAGAGAGTAGTATGCAAGCCTTCTTAGCACAAAACGCTAATATTGTACAATGCAGCTCCATCTTTTTTCACAGATGCCATAACAAAAACAGAAACACGGGGCACACAAGGCAAGCATGGTAAACATGCGATACAGGGACATGTCACTTTGCTCATCTAACTTTTTTGATCACTTTCTTGGCCCTACTCTTCCTCGCTCCCCCAGATGGCCCTCCAGAGCTTATGCCCCACAGGCTGCACCTCCCTGTCCATTGGGGGTGAGATCCCCATGCCTGCCTGCCCGATGGTGAAGAACTTACATTTCATTTTTGGATTTCCTGCTCACCCTCACATGCACTGCACCCACTCGGTTGTGCTTCATCCCTCTCCTGACTAAAAAGGTGTGTCACACACTACATTACACCACATTAACCACAATCCGCTAATACGCACCAGCCTGCGCACCCTGCATGTGACAATCCCCTGTTTCCAGTGCTATCCTGTGCAAAATGGTATCAGTGTCTCCTCTGGTTGGCACGCTTGTTCGCTCTCTAGAGCCCATTCTACTCATGCACATTTTACTCTCTTCAGGAATGAGAGAATGATAAACACAGGCACCACACTGTGCATGCTGATAGCATCACCCTTACATATTTCTCTGGATCTCTGCTCGAATATTATGTAGTGGTGGTTCTCCTGCATGGGGTATGATTGTGACAGTGAATCTTTACAGACCTGTGTTGCGCAAGACCCCACGGTAGACACACACACGGGTAAACGGAAGGGACGCGACAGGCCCAAATCAACACACACCTACTGAGTGCCACTAGTGCCACTTCTTTTACACCCTGTTATGTTAACAAAGCCATTGGATTTTGAACAAAGCTCTGGAGATGTTGTGATATGACTGGTGAGAGAATATCTCTTCAGCAAACAAAGTAGTTAAAAAAGAGGGTGCTTGCAAAACGTGGTTACCTATGGTTCCAAGTTAAATACAGAACTGACTTTATGACCATATTATTAAAGCCCTACATGGTTTCAAGTCCTGTCAGACCTCCTCTGATACAATTCCACTTCCAGGGCATTAAAATCCTCTAATCAATCAGTCATTCCAAGGTCTTGGATAGACTTCAAAGGGACTGGGGTTTTCTGTTGTAGCCCCAAGACTATGGAACAGTTTACCCTGTGCTACAAAAGGATCTACACTAGACATTTTTAAATCTTTAACATTTAGTCACTGCGTTTTTGTCATGTTGTGCTGTTCTGGTACCCGAGGCTTGTTTGTTGTCTTTTGTCTATTGTTTAATTCAATGTTTGTCTGTATTTGATTTCATTCTGAGGAAAGACAGGAAAACTTCTAAGTCAGCAACTACAGTCTAAATCTGAGTCAATATATACATGACCTGACTAACACCACAGGTGTCCTGTTCATGCAGGGGAAGATTTACACTGAAAATAGTGCAGCTATAATTGCATCAAAAGTTGCACGTTTGATCTTTCTTCCACAGACCTTACATATACATTTACATCTGTGTGTGAGCCTACTTAACTTGGAGATTGTATAGCCTATTAGTATATTAGCACCATAGTGCGGTAAGAAAATTTTCAATCTCCTCAAAAACCAAAACACAGGAACAACTAAGGCGGCGGGAAACACTACTTCCTGGAGCCCAGATGTCTGCTGCTGCTGCTAGAAATCCAAGGCAGAGTTGCAGGAAACACATGACTTCTTCCAGTTTGCCTGCAGGTGGTGTTGGGTTGGAACAAAACTTTCAGACATCAGTCTCACAGATTTGGCTATTTGGTTAGGCTGTGGCAGCGAACAATTGCACACTACTCATGTGCTAGATATGCACATTATATCATTTCTTAAATAATTATCCCCATACTAGCTTTTGCACTGGACAGACAGCTCTAATATGCAAATAAGCCCTGTAATAAATTAAGAATTTTTAGTGTTTGCTGTGCACATCCTGAGAAATCTCAGACATTCCAGATATTGATTGGTGCAGTCACAGCCTCCCCATGAGGCAGCAGCTATTAATAGCTTTGGTCACAATAACGTAAAGCAATCTTTATTCATGTCACATCAAGGGTTTTTAACTGCAAGTGAAATATAGTTGCAACTCTAGTATTTTGTGTCCATCATGCAGCCTCCGTGTCCTCCAGACTGAGAACCTCAAACCACATATGGTCAACACCTTTAGACACTTCTTGTTTCTCGCCATATCTCTCCTTTATGAAGTTACATCTGAGTTTTATCCTAAAGACAGAGGCCATTCCATTTTTAAAACATTTTTAAAGACCTAATTAATATGCAAATTAATGTCAGCAGCATTGTACTTGATCTGTCCAGTGCAACTTTCTGAAAAGTGCTCATTCCAAATAATGGATGTTAACTATTTCAGTGCACATACATTCATGCAAAGGAATATGGGCTTTACTTGCTGCTGCCGCCAACATGCTGAACGTTGACTTCCCACATAGATGTTTGAAACCCAGCACTGAGGGTGTACTGTGTTTGAACTATCACATAATGGGGAGTTCCCTTTTTGATACAAAACTGACAGATAGTCAATTCTAACTGTAGCTGATGGGACCCAGAGTGAGAATTAAACAAATAAGCATTCATAACAGTGTATTGATACATATAGCGCTTGTCTGAAAAGGTTGCCTGGTCTTAAGCAGCGTCTTTCTCAGCCTGAACTGGAATGAGCCCGAGGAGTGGACCCACAAACAAACAAACAAAAAACTTCAAGTGTAAAAATGCCCTTACACAGGTACACAAGGGTTTTTTCAGGAGCGCTTGCTCTGCGAGTTCGGTATGTTTGGTCAAATGTGAAAGGGGTGTTCGAGTCCCGGAACGGTACAGAGGTCCTAATGAAATCAGTGGTCTAGAGTTCGCTCTGATCCGCTGCAAAGTTGGAAGCTATCTGCTCCAGAATCCACGTGCGGGGATGCCTGATTGGTTTGTTTTGTAACGACTGCTTCAACTTATTGTGTCCTTTTCAGAAGTCATGATGGCGGGGAAATAACTGCAGTGTACATCATGGAGGCTAGTAATATAATAGTTATTACTATTATGCACCAGTGTAGCTCTAATAAAGGGACATGGAACATGTATGTAGCGTGATTCGAGTGCGAACACTGAGAACATCGTGAAAAATGTATGTCGCGTGATGGCCTGCATGGATAAAAACTCTCTTACAAGAACGGCTCCCCTTTTGCATGTGCACCTGGTCCGTGAAATGCTCTGTTCTTAGCTGCTTTAATGTTTTTTTTATCGATGGAAATATTAAAAAGCAGTAAATGGATGAACCCAATGGCTAACATTTTGCAAACATGCGCCCAAAAAAGTGACTTATGGAACTGTGCAATCGATCCAAGATGCAAGTTCCTGTGTGACAAAGTGGGGAAAGAACAATTTATTACTAGAATATGTATTATTATTTTGGCTTCACACAAGTGTAAGTGCATATGTTAACAGCGATGTGCATTACCATCCTGATACGTACATAGGGTCTTTCATGAAATGCCGGCATTGGCGTCCACCACATGCAGCGTTAATGCAGGATCACAGCATATGGTACACAGTGCTCATATGTAATATTTCCTGTCAGACACTTACTCAGCATAAAAATCACAGGCTATTCTATTTCACGGCTCCCAGGCAGTACTGAAAAATCGCAAAATCCAATAAAACAATGCAAACAGCTTGACGAATTAAACATTAGGAGTGAACTAAATATTAGCTGATATAATAGGTCAAATCCATATGAAACTGCTGGCACTGAGAAGGCTTTAACAGTGTCACTGGGGCTGGTTACAGCCTAAGTCGTTGGGAAGGTCATCATGAATTTTACAAGTTGTCCGTGCCATAGTGTTTAAAGAGCTTGGAGGGGTGAGGCTAGGACGCCAGACCTCACTTTCCAGCCTTCTGGAAGTGTCGCGAGCTTAATTCCACGAAACACTGACGAAGGGAGGTGCCTACCTGATGACCCCCTGAGAAGAGCAGGGCCCCATGTGAAGATCTAATGGAGCCCTTAATTGCATAAACTATTATACATCTTATCCTGTGTATATGTTTAATATATCGCTGGACGAGGGCTGTGATCAAGTTTTACCAACTTTTGATCTGAAATAGCACTTTAGAATCCGAATGTCCAAACACTCTAGAGCGACAGAGAGATACACGAAGAGATTACTGAGAGATCAAATTGAATGAATTGTAAGTTACATAATCAGTAAAGTAGCCCGATTTTCTAAAAGACCAAAGATGCCAAAACATGCTTAATACAACGCTGTAATAACTGACACGTTTCCAAATGTCAAACTGTAAAACATACAACATAGTTCCCCACAGTGGGTAATTGTACACTTTTGAAAATAGGAAATTGTGCATGTTAGTTTTCAATAATTACTTTGAATGTAGGCCAATTTAACTAATCAGTTAAATCTGACAAAACTACTTCGTTCAGTGCAATAGCTCACGTGTCTTCATACTCTGCTCCAGTTATGTCGGAGTGGTTTGGCTATCAACTTTCGGGCACTAAAAGTGATTATGGATCCGTGTTCCAGAACCTTTTACGCATTTATGCACTAACGGACGTTTCATACGTTTTAAAGTTAGTGTTAAAGGAATATTTACACGACCGTGCTTCCTCTTACAACGTCGTATTTCTAACATTCTTCGCATAGCTTTCCCAAGTTGTACCATTGTCAGTGCAGCTTTAGGTGGTACACCAATTTACTTTCGTTAGAAAACCCAGTAACCTATAGCCTAGTCACATAGCCGAAAAGTAAACAACAACCTCTCCCTATAGTAAATTTAACCATCGAGATAAAACAAGTACAGCCTACAAGCTTTACACAATAGTTACCAAGAACAATGGTCAATCGAAGCCCTACCGAAAATTCAGGAAAAGTGCCCGTAAAAGCAAAACCAGGTAATAAAAAACCTAACGTACCTTGACGTCTTTTATAAGTCCTGTAGTTGATCTATATATTATGTAAAGTATGAAATGTGGCCGAAGCGATTAAACGATTCGAATTTTTACACACTCTCAGGTTTCCTGACTCTTCCAGGTATGGGCGTGTCTTGACACCGCAGGTGAGTGGACGACGAATTCTCTTCTATACGTAACCAACCACGTGACCACACTTTCAGGTTAGTCTCGTGTGTATAAACAAACGTGAAGTTTCGACAGACAGATAAGCTTAAATCAAAAACACAATTTCAAACATTGTACACCCACAACCATGTAAAATTTGAGACGCGACTGAAACAGAATCCACCTTAAAGATATCATTTGTTGTCTTTTGTTTTGAGGCTTTTACAATTCAAATGTCTGGGCTATTTTAACAGTAAAGTCACAGACCACTGAGTGCGTTAGAAGACCCTTTTGTACAATACTTCGTTACTTCCTGTAATTCCCATTCTCGGCATGTTAAATATCCCAATACAATCACGCCTCCTAGTGGAGAGACTTTTGAAAAAAACATAGACTAAATTTGCCAATAATACAATTTCCAATTCTGGGGTTCTTCTGCTCTGCAATTTTCACTCGTTTTCAAATGCTAAGCTATGCATGTTGCTGGGTTTCCAAAACAGAGAGAATGGAGCACTCATAAGTAATCACGCCCCACCCATAGCTAAAATGGTCAATGTTGATCATCTTGACTAACATAATCCAGTATGACAGGAAGGGCCTACAGGATAGGACACTACAGCAGTAAATAAATGACAAACTCCTAAATAGATAAGATCATTTAATAGCAACATAATTTAGATTTTCTATAAATACACAAACATAAAATATATTGTTCAAATGTCATGAAAATAAGTATTTTGAAGATACCATTATTTTATATTAAGAACATACAAATCTTTGAATATGGAAAACCATCACATAATACATTGTTTTTACATCAAAATGACCAACTGATCATTAATTTAAACACATTCATACTTATCAAATAATTAAAAATTCTGGCATGCAGGAAACGTTAAACTGCAAATGGAGTATCAAAGAGGTTCCAAGACATTTCTTAGAATAGTACCCACATTAACTATTCTGAAGAATGGTTTTTGAACAGAATAAATGTAAATATATTTGCAGAACAATTACATGGATCTTATCAAAATGTTTATAAATCAGTGATACAGAGTTGCATCTCTGGTCTTGCTGCAGTTAATGAATGCTTGAGTGATTTTCCTAAAACAGCATGGTGGTTCTGAATCAGGGACCCTGCGTCATTTCGGCTGTGTAAAATCATGGATGGCACATTGGGGGAGAGAGGCATGACCCACAAACAGGACACAATACCACCCATATAAACATTGGTACATATGTTACATGTTCACACCTTCAAGTGAAGAAAGAGTGGTGTTCCCTTAGCTGTTTCAAACAAGGTCTGTCTCAGTTCTTTCTGTATTAGCAGCAATAAGAAAGCAAGAGTAATTGCACTCACTGTAGCACATATGTCTCTTTGCTTTAAGACAGTTTGCTTTAAGCATTGAGTAGAGGTTTCAGTTGCGAGGTCCACTTCAGTGAACTTCATGTCACTAAAAGAAAAAAAAAAGTGTCAAATATAAAGTTAGTGTTCGTTCAAGGTAAAAAGAACAAAGGTTTATGCTGTCAGAACTGGTAGTGCCATCAAAATGACTGCCAATTTTGTGTGATGTAGAAACAAGAGTAACTGCGTAAAAATGCTTCAACTGATTTCTTACGCAGACATGTCTCATAACATGAACAATTACAAGCCCATGGAAAAGCACGCATTATAGAGAAACAGTAATCAGTGATGTAACAAAAGTATCACAAGAGCAGTGTTACAAAGGAACATATTTAGTGATGCTGAGCTGGGATATGGACTCAGCAAAAAACAAACAAACTTGCTTGTGTCTGCGTGTTTGTCTGAGGCAGTGTATAACAGCAGACACTTAAGATTCTTATGCCTCTCTTTTAGTACAAAACGGCATCTGCTCACCAAGTAAACATCAAGCACAGACTCAGCAATGCTGCTCTGGGTGGACACACATGGGTGAGTGCCGTCTTCTGCTGCCAACGTGGAGCTGGAGGTCTGATAACTTCTGTTGCCCCAGACGTTTGTTTTGTTAAAAAAAACAAACAGATGAAATAAATGAAGTAGATGGGATTATGCAAATGAGTCTGCAAGAAGTAAATGTAGCCAAGTATCTTTATCTGAGAGAATAGATACACAGCTACATTTTCTATCATGCTAATACATATTAATGGTAATAACGTGGCCGTTGAAAACCACCTAGTGTCTGTGTCCTCCTCCAGTTTGAGCCTAATGTCATCCAACGATGAGATGGAGGACAAAGCAGCAGTTGAAACTGACTCATCCAAATGAGCAGAGCTCAGAATTACATCAGGTTTCTGACATGAGCCCAAACCTGCCATGTAGAGACAACAGCAATTCAAAATATGTGAATGTGTTTTGATGTGTTAAAATGGAAATACTAATTTAAACTCATGCAGTGTGGCTGGCTGCCAATCAACAGAAGACTGAAGTAGTATTTAGGGCTCTAATTGCAAAAAAAAGACTGCTCATACAAAGAGACTTTTTGTAAAGAATCTTGAAAGGTGACATAACTCATAGAAATGTCTCTAGGAATGTGTGCATAAGATAATTGCCTGTGTCATCCAGGTTTTCCAGACTCTGTGCCTTCCTCTCCTCATTTATCTCTTCCTTGACAGTTGGGAGCACTTCATGTGACACAGACCTAGTTGGCTGGATGGAGTTCCTTTTTCTCCGGCTGGAAGCACCTCGGACTGCTACTTCCAGAAAAGAGAGAGAAATAGATGGATGTCAAGGAGGCAGGAACATAGAGGGTGGGATGAAGGTCATTTTTGGTCATTATAATATCATTTTATACATTTAAATAATTTATGTTTTGGCAGTGTGAAGACATGTTATGATGGGGAGGAAGCCAGCACTCACGTGGGATCTTTTTAAATACAGTGTCACCCATAAACTTCAAGAACCTGTCAGCATAGAAATTTGGTCTGTGGACAGACACTGTGTCCTAGAATGCAGAAAACAGATGTGTAAACCACAGAAATTACACATGACCTAACGTGCATCTTTAAAAATATATTTAAATAAAATGTTAAATAAAACAACTTACACCATCATGTACAAGGGCCTTCCACGAGTGCTCAACCTTTTTGATAAATCTTTGACAGACACGAAACACAATCATTTAACAATATATTCGGGGCTGATTACATTACAGTACACATCATATCCACATATTATACTTCACTTTTTGATAAAGTGAAATGCCATGTTCCTCTTTGACTCTGAACACTGTCTGTGTCATTTTTATTCTGTTCCTGGCCAAATGACCCATACCTGTAGGACTGTAGAATGTCAATAATTCCCAAAAAGATCAGCAACTTTTCATCTTTGTGTTTAGCTGGGATCCCACCCATTCTAATAAAAAAAGAAACACCTTAATCACGAAGCTATGTTTTAAATATGCAAAATACTTTTTAAATTAATGCATAAATCATTACATTTAATTGTTTTCCCTAGAATAGATTGGTTTATTAGACACACAAGTCAGACATATGGAAAATACCAAGAGTATAGTGCAAGACCAGTATAGTTCCAGATCAGGCCTAAATGTTGTGTAGGGCTCCTGGCAAAACAGATTTCTGTTTTTTTTTTTTTTTTTTTTTTTTTTTAAATAGCCTTGAGCACTGTGAGATTAGCTTTGAGGAATGTGAAACACTAGAAGATTAGAAGATAGCTGTGCAGTTCTGACTAAAACTAGGATTTACAGACTCTTGGTGAATATTAACTGCTACCAACAGGAATACAAACCACCTACTTCAACAGAATCATGCCTTTATTAGAAACACCATTCAGTGGTCCCATCTATAGTCCACAGCACACGTCACCATACACCATTTATGGGAGCCATCCATTCTTTATCAATAGTACGTTTCAAAATTGTCTGAGTGTCAGACTATTAATTGAGAAGCAAGACTGATGTACTAGTTCAATCACCACTGCTGTTCCTGTTACACTCATACCAGCTCAACATTTGACCATAAAATATCCAGCAGTCAGCAGTGGCCTTATGATCAGAAAGTCAGAAGTGATGAAGGAGTGGCTAACTGTGCATTGTGACTGGTGGGCTAGAGTCTGTAAGTGCACCTCTGTAAAATGCACCTAATAGAAAGGTGTGCCTAATGACATGGCCAGTGAGTACATGTTTCTAATAAAATGTGTTTTATGTACAGCCAATGCAGAATCTTTGTAAACACCAACATCAGGATGAGAGAATACGTAATGACTCATGACATCTAAGAATGGCCAGCATGTTTACTGTACACTTCTGACACATGACCCAAATAGCCAAAAAGCCAAAACAAGTTCTCTGTACCTCATTAGGTCATAAAATGTCTGAGGATGCTGAGACTAAAAGATGCCCACTAGTTTCTGTTAATGTTTGGTAATTGTTATTTGGTAAAACTATGGGTTGGCACCCTTAGACAGTGTAAATGAAACATGGTGTTGGGAAACTACTGATGGTGCAGTTCAACTCACGTGTCAAAATCAGTATCTGGGGGGGGCTCTGCAGGCTTGCCCCCCCCCTGGATGGATTCCAGGGCAGTGGAGTACAGGACTTTCTGGCCCCCCTGGCGCCGGCTGTCTCCCCTGCTTCCTCTCTCTTTCAACTTCTTGTTCAGCACATGGATCCCCAGCAGGAGGCTGTAGTCCATGATCTTGAAGCTCTCCAGCACCTGATCATGACATCAGTAACAAAACCTTGACAACACAGCATCAGCAGCAAGACGATGACCTTACCAAATTAACAATAAAACCATACCACACAGCATAGTTACTTTGGGGCTGACAGATCAACAGGTTTTGATTTCTGTCTTGCATATCACCCTGATCACTTGTATCCCTAACATAGAAACAAACCTGAATAAGATCACCCTTAATGGATGGAAATTACTACCTCTGTAAATAGGTCTTAGGGAGTACTGACAGTAACAGGTGCTTCATATAGTGATCTGGGATCTATGAAATATAAATAAACCATATCATCATCATCATCATCATCATCATCATCATCATCATCAGGTGCAGCAATGCAGTGATGAAAATAGGACTCAATTTTCAGGAGCCAACAAAATTATGCCTTGCAGGTTTCTTTTAACCTATTGTTTCATTTAGACTGATTAAGCTGATAAGCTGTTTTTTTTCTGCCTGACACTGGTTTAGTAAGTTCCTTAATGAGTCAAATTCTTTGCACTGTTTGATCCAAAAGCAGATAGTGAAGACTCTTGTGTCCCATCAACCAATCCAGTAAGAATGACCCAGGACTTCTCTGATTTGATTATGGCTTAACAGCTTTTCTTTTGGTAAAACTGTCACTTTTAGTCTATAAACAAATGGTCATATATCAAATTAATTATGGAGGAAGTGGTGTGAGTCTCCATCACTGTAGTTCAGATATTATGGTGTATTACTCTGCTCAAGTTAAGCAACTCACTTATATTTCTACACAGAATGCCTTTTTGATGCTGCATAACCTTAAATCATTTTGTGGCAATGGCAAAAATGTATTACCGGTGCTGAATCTGCCTCAGTCAACCTATTATCTGTATTTAAAATTAACAGATCCAAAACCCTGGTATCAGCACCAGTCTCTGAAGACAGAGATCCCTGGTGAGTACTGAGCCTCTGATGATCCAGCCCTGCATTGTCCTGTCTGTGTATTCCTAGCATGAAGACATACACAGAATCCTTTCTGGGCTTCTTTTCTAGACTTTTTCTTTTCTATGCAATCAAATTCAAATAATTTATTTGACTTTATAGGACCACTGGTGATGCCAGCAGTAGACACGGACCCGGCAGTCTCGTTGTAGCGTCTTCATAAGTGCGTTGTACGTGTCTGCATCGAAGCGCAGGCCCTCAGAGTGCATCTCCTGGAAGTCCAGGTCTTTGAAGGTGGGCGAGGCCTTGCCACGCTCTTTGCGTGAGGCCCGCCGCTTGTATGTGGAGCCCTTCAGGTCATACTTGTAGTGCATTATCAGAGAACAGGGCAGGACATTGTTCATCACGACGAGCCGAACACTGACTCCTCCGCACTGGATGCAGTAGAGGCCGTAGAACTTGGGCAGAAGGGTCCTGGGATTCTGGTTGAGATTCTGCAACACATCGGAGCATAAGAATTGTCGAAACCAATGTGTTCTGTCATTACATATAAAGCATCTGTGACTGACATTTGCTAAGTTCCACCAGACCAACCAAAGGAGACCACTTCCTTCCTTCAAGTATACACCCTCCACCCAAATCTTTCCCCAAAGCCCCAGCTTCCAAAAACATCTATGCTTAGCACTTAGCTTACCTTTCTATGTGCTAAATAACAGACAGACAGTTTCTCAAAGTAGCTTCTTTACTACTCTAAAGACAGCTTAGCCGAAGTTCTTAAAATAAAATTAGTCATATCAGATGTAAGTTTTTGCAGACTGACAAACAAACAAACAAACAAACAAAAAAACAGTATTTGATTTTGCAATACAAAGACACACCGAGACACAGGATATGCTATCTGCTTATGCATCATATAATAATGGCCTTGGAACATCCGAACATTTTCCTTTCAGCCAATTTTCACCCAGTGATTGATATTAAATTATTAAAATACTTTAATAATTAAATATTATAATTATTAAAGTACTTTAAAATAATTTAATATAATAATTTATTATCTTTAATAATGCATTATTCTTAACAAATACAGGAAAAGTAGGAAAAGTCATAAAAAGTAACAAGATGAGGGAAAACACTCGAAGTGGATTATAATTGTGTAGTGTCACTGTGGCTTACCATATAATAACCAGGAAGCAGCTTCTGCAGGAACTCCGCCTCCTTGTGCTGCACGGTCTTGATGATAAATTCATCATCACTCGTTAAGTAGAACCAGGAGCTACTTGCACCCGGGTTAGAAAGTTCAATTAGAGGTTCTTTGCAAATGGAATACTGCAAAACAACAACGACAACAACAAACAAATCACTTACCTGTAGCAATATATCTGATATTAGTAACCTAATAACCTGATCAACACAGAGTTAATCTGCTTCCAATCTGGGAGATTGCAATAAGATGCAGTGTTATGACAATATCCAGCAGTGAGTATTTCAGCTGTCATTTAGGTGGGTTTTAAAAAAAAAAAAAATTTTTTATTGCATGCGTACCAGATAGTTGTCTGGTTTGATGCCAAACAGTTCTCGGAAGTAACGGAAGGCCAGAGGGGCATAGGTTTTAAAGCGGAAGTCTGGATAGTGATGCGCTGGGGTCAGGTTGCTTCCTTCACTAATGGTGAAAACAAAACAATGGGATCATTACTATACAGTCAGTTTTACAGTTTTAGCTGCAGAGTTTTGGTGAGTAGTGAAATTAGTAAAAGCAGATAAAACTAACAAAATGTGATAATGGCTCAGGCAATCATCACAGTGAGCTAGAACAACAATTTATCGCATGTTACATGTATATTCCAGTTACTGTAATTGTTAACACATAGCAAATAGAGTTACAGTATATAATACTATACAATATTGAATACCTGGGGAGAAAGACACTCTCCACCATGTAAAAATCTTGCATGAGAACATCTCTGTCTGGCTTAGAGGTAAGACTGCCCACAGTGTAGCCAATACCAAGCTGAATTGCTCCCTTTACCGCCTCCGTTGTAAGCTGAAAGCAAACACAGATGCAGTGAAAGAGACCGCAGACAGCTAGATGCTGGTTTTGCAATGCAGGTCATACCAAGTGTTACAGGAACAGGATGTGCAAATGTGAACTCAAAGATAGGTGCTATCAGCAGAATAAACCCGGAAAGCAGAAAATGCAGGAGAAATGTAAAGGCCTGGGTCACGCATTTCCAAGAAGCAGTACCCTGGCAAACTAATGTTGAGAAATTTAGTCAAACTGAAATAAGCAGGTGTTGCTATAAACAAAACCTCAAATTTCTGTGCATAATATTTAAAAAAATCCACCAAATATATTTAGAAACATTTTGCCATGGTAGCAAATTAAATAAGGATGAACAGCAAACAACAACATGGAATTATAAGTAAATAAAAGAAAATTATAATTATAAAGACAGTTATAAACATGTTAAACATGTATATTTTAAATCCTGACTTAATAAAAATTTTAATTTGCTCTAATTACCAAATGATTTTAGTACTGCAGTACTTTTGGACATTTGGACCCTGAGGAATGAAATTTATTAGTGTGCATGAAATGTTATTCAAATGTCTCACTTTAATGTCTCACATTAGCAATGTGAAGACGCCTCACCATTATCCCTACTGCATTTACCAAGCTTTCAAGACCAACACATCTGCGACATCAATCCACTAATGCTCAAAGATTCAATCTTTTCATTAAAAGTAATGGCATTCCTGGAATTTTTACATTTTAGAACCAGGGGCAGCTTTTATAGAACTGTGAGTTCTAAACCAAAGATCTTGAATTAAATACATTTCAGCACTTTGATGCATCCATAACACCTGCACTTAATGGATTTTTGGATGTTTGTTGCCACAGTCCCAGTATTGCTGACACATGCTCAGAGAACATATGAATGGGTGATACGTACCTTTTTGTGATCCTTGTCTCCATTCTTCCGACTCACAGTCTCATTTGATTGTGACATCTATCATCAACAACAATAAAATAAGTCCAATATGAAATACAAAAACCTGAAAATCTTGAACATTCCATATATGATATCCAAATCACTAATCTCAAATTCTTTATCTATTCAACAGTGTACAATAGTATCCAGTGGTTGAATCAGCTTTGTGCTAACTTCACAAGAAAATGAGGAAATGGGCAGATGGCTGCTGGTGAGAGGCTCCTAAAAAAAATATTCAAAAGTAAGCACCATAACACCTGCTCAGCATTAGTCTTTGGCCATGTTACGCATGGTCCCCGTAAAAAGGATTTTGACCTCATGTTAAAAGGTTTCCCTTTTAACAGACTATTACTTTCCTTACCTTGTAAGCTGCTCTTTTCATATGTCAAGACCACTGCATATCCACATTAAAAAATTAATCTAGGAGTACTACGAGAGAGAGAGAGAGAGAGAGAGAGAGAGAGAGAGAAACAGAAGACACATGAGAATGAGAGCAACAACATGACTAAAACAGAAAGTGAAATGAAAAACATTGAACACTTAAACATGTACCAGCACCAGAGATGAATTAACAGTGGAAGTGAAGAAGTTGTAGAGGAAACACATTTGCCACAGGGATTTGAATGAGTTGGAGGGGTCGGGGATTGGGGGTTAGTAGGGGGAAGGGGGGTAAGTAGGAGAGAAGGAGGCCAGTATGGGGAACGGAGATGAATCGGGAAGGAGGTGAGTATGGGGTAGGGGGATGATTGATGGGGAAGGTTGGGAATAGGGGGGGGGGCAGGTGAGTATGGAGAATAGGGATGAATAGGAGAGAAAGGGGATGAAATGGAAGGTGTGAGTAGGAGGGAAGCTTACAGGTTACCACAAATACTCTCTCAGAATTACAGAACTAACTGCAAAACATCATGGTACTCAAAATACTGAGCTTTTATTGAAGAGATGTCAGTTACAGACTGACACTCTGCCTTCTGAGTAACAACAAATCTCTCATACAGTGCACTTTAAAATGAAATTTCAGTGTTCTGTATCAGATGTACAAGTATTATGTTAAACAAATGATTTGACTTATTAAAGTCAACCCAGTGCGTATGTATAGTGGAATGAACTCAAAAATTTTTTGGTAAACTAAGTAACTAAGACTGTGATTGCACCAACCCATCCTCAAACAAACATAGCAGCAAAACATCAATTCAGCCTATTAAAAGGTTAAGCCTTGCAGCAATCCTGGAAAGTTGACAGTCATATCGGCCTTGTGGACATAAAAAAACTGAATGATTGTAAGTAATCAGAAACATCCAGGTGCAGGTAAATGCATGTGTGTGCATAAAGCGTCTAAATGAAAGTGTTAACTGGATGGAATTATGCATCTTTGGTTCCCCCTTCAAAGTGAGTCATTATTATTGTTATGTATATTCAGAGCAGCAAGTAGTAAAGCAGTTCCTGACAAACTCATATCAAAAGGGCCTTTATTCTGTAGACCACTTTTCAATGAGTATAAGCAATTTACAACAGTCTGTAACAGCTGTCTGTTCAACAGTTAAGCTGTATAAGAAAAAGGCTACCTCTGATGAAAGTGAAGTTCCATACATATTCCCTACATGTTCTATACATATGTTTCATACACTGAGAACCTTATACAGTCATCAAACGAAACATGATAATTCCTGAAACAAATGTCACAGGCTGAACAGCAACAGCAAGGCAAACATTTCCGCAAATGATAATCAAAGCTCAAAAATGTCTTTTTCTCTCAAACATATAGAAACAGCCTGGAGTAAAACATCTCTTTATGGCTAAGACCTATTGGTTGAGCTGCACGAGTACTTCATGTTTGCATTTGGTGGTGCAGCAGGACACAAAGACACCTGATCTAAACCCAATCATGTCACGCCCCTCAGATCAACTTAGCTAAAGGGCACAGTACATTACACTAAAATGGAAGGTGGAAACCAATGTAAACAGTGCGGATCAACAGTAGGCAATGGTTTGTCTTCAGAGTTAAATAGCTTCTATTGTCGAAGTTTCAGAAAGGATAACATTTATACTTCGGGTAGATATATCAGATGAGCCAAACATTCAGCGTATTCTGTGTGGACTTTGCCTAGGTCTGGTTATTACTCTGCTTTTCTCTAAGAGTTAGGGAAGCATCTTATGCACGAAAGAATTACTTCGTGCTTGCAATTTTGCCTGTGGACATTTCGCCCCTGCGACATTTCAGGACCTGGCACGGTTAAAAAGATGCAAACATTGACGGTAAAAGTTCTGCTCCACCCATGTTTACGAGGAAATGACTCGTTCGTTTTATTTCCCTCTATGGCAAACAAGTCTCCTAACCATTTTTCCCTATGAATGAACGAATACCTTAATTTTGCATAAAGCCGTAGAGATGATTATATGACGATATATTATGTATTAAAATAAAGTGACTTGGTTAAGTCTAACCAACTGCCTAATCAGTACTGTGATCTTCTAAAAACTACATACTTTGATGGTAGTCTGACCTATGTGCAGTTATGAAAGTTACTCACCTTGCCTCATGACAGTTCGCTCTTTCTGTCCTCAAAAAATAATGAACATTGTATATTTGTGACGCATTTCAAAATTAAAATCTATAGAATAAATAAATAAATAAATCGCACCTTACCCGTATTCACTGTAGAATGCGAACGGTTCTTAAAATAAACGTCCTAGCGCGCAGCCATTTGTTTTCTGGTGAAACTGGTTCCGAGTTGATATTCAGTCTTACTGACGTGCCTGTCAAAGCTGTCTCCGCCCTCGTGCACGGGTGAGACGTTAAATAATATGCCTACAATTTTGCGATGAGAAGACACCTTTTGCAAAAAAGTTTACATTTAATTAACACATTGCCATTTTATGACATCTGAGTTATGTCATAGCTCACGAGAGCGCATAAACCGTGTACAGTCTACCAAAATGTCTGCTGTACGATTAGACCCAAAAATAGACTCTCGTTGCCTATTTTAGTTGGCCAATAAAAACATCTCACCTGATTATATGAATACTGGATTATTATAATCGAGCAGAGTTGTTTGTGTCAGAGTTGTCTAAAAATTTAATTAATATGTGTTTAAAATTCTTTGCTTAAAATGCCATTTATAAGAGGAGATTTTCTTGAGCAAGTCTTGAGACTAGCAAGCATTATCAGGACACTTCTCCATGATTTATTTATTGATCAATGATATAATTTCTTTAATGTTATAATTTCTGTATTTGATTGGGAGCACCTACAAGTGTGTCAACAACGTTATAGCCCACAATCCAACACTGAACTCTGGCAGCTTTTGTCAGAGTTGGCTTTCAGACAGCTTTGCGGATCCAGGCCATGGATGCTAAAATGAAGTTGTGTGTGTATGATGGACCATATACAGATTTGCATGAAGCTAGTGCACACTTCCTCAGTCTCATACGATTTAAAAAGTGGCATTGCTGATTCGGGCATTTCCAGCTGCAGAGCTGTACAGGTGCAATGAGCAAACAGCAGAAACGTCACTGTCTTCATCCAGCAGACACTTCACTGTACACAAAATGTGTATCAACCCAGTATTATGACAATGTTATTTATGTTCTAAAATGGGAGTTTGAGTGATTATCCATACTGGGCCCTTTGGTGCTTGCAGGCTGAGAAACTGCTCTTTGGATGGACCGCTGTGGTAAACAGAAATATCCATGGTTCATCCAAGCGCTCCCTTACTCTGTTTATATTTAGAGCATTTAGCAGATACACTTGTTCAGAGTTACAGTACCTACAAAATTGGTGTGTGCATAATTTACAGAGCTCTTAGCAGAGGATAGTTATGATCCATCAACCTCTGTGTTATGGGCCCAGCACATTTCCTTGGCAACACTCCGCTATAACATCACACCTGATGGGATTTGAAACCAGAATGCCTGTTTTAGGAGGCCAGGGCTTTATCTGACTGATGTGAACAGACACTAGGCTTGGGAAAAAACACCCTATTTGCTATACTGCATGTAAAGGAAAGGGTGTACTACAATACAGTAACAATTTAATGCTTCCATCCCTCATCTAAAACTCCTTCATGGAATAAAACAGCTCCTAAGACCCTATTACAGATTGGAAAAATGTGTGTGTGTGTGTGTGTGTGTGTGTGTGTGTGTGTGTGTGTGTGTGTGTGTGTGTGTGTGTGTGTGTGTGTGTGTGTGTGTGTGTGTGTGTGTGTGTTTACATTCACCGGCTGGTCAGTTTCAAAAAATCCTTGTGATGAAGTCAGAGACCTGCGCCATCACGATGTCACCTGCCATAGAGTAGAGATACCCATCACAACATGTACTGAATCAAGGAAGTAGACTTACCTCAGATCCTGGTTCCAAAAGAATGGAAGCTGGAGCAGCTCCAACCCTTGTATATACCAGGGCTTTGGGTATTTAAGAGGGTATAGAACAGAAAGTAGATGTTGGCGAGATGGGATTTGTATTCATTTGATGATTGTCTGCTGACTGAGCAGCATCCAATCCTATTTTAGCCTTGTACTGAAGCCTAGTCCATTAATTAATAGGACTGTAGATTAATGTTCGAGGAACATTAGGGTCCTACTTAATTGATTACTTTTCATACCATTTATTTCCCTTTTTCTTTATTTTCACAATTTTTACTAATAAATTGAGCACACTAAGTTTATCTGGAGGTGTCCTGTACTCTTGGTGTGGTGAACCCGTACTCCACCCTTGACGCAAAAACCACGCATAAATCCTGGAATTCCCATGAATTATATCATCCTTTGATGGGGAATCTTTCACAGTTCTTCTGATGTTACACTATTAGTATGTTGGTATCTTGTTAACGTCAGAGTCATTATTAAACTTATTACTCAGAGTCCTTATTAAAGGAACCATGAAAAGGCTATATCTTTCTAAGTTATAGACATTGTCATTCAAAGGAATGCATGTCAACACAAGATTAGTAAGTGAACTGATGAGGCATATCTACTGATATGCCAAGTTGTATCTACTAGAATGTCTGCATGGTAGGCTGATCTATTTAAATGCTGAAATATATGGAACACTTTTCATAACCACTGATCCACTGCATCCTGTTGGGGCTTTAGCCCACCCAACATATCACTCAGGCTCCAGTCTGGAATCTGGAATCACAGTTAGCAACCGGAGGTCTTCAGTCACCTTAGCATGCTCTTCTCCAACCTCCTTCCTCTGTATTTTAATCTCCTCTAAGGCCTGCACCTGTTCCTCCAACTTATTACATGCTCTCTGGTATTTCATGCAGCCACTGTTTCTGGCCCTGGGACATTAGTTCTGGAAGGGTTGCATCCATTCACCCATGGCCTTCAAGGTAGTACCCATTCCAGGGGGGACATCCTGCCATGCAAGGGCCAAACAAGAAGACTGGGAGCTGGAGCAGCTGATGGAACTTCATGGTTTTTCAGCACTGCTGGTGCTCTGTGTGTAATCCTCACCGTTACCTGTAGTTCTGTGTGATTGTGGGGAAGCATGTTCTCAAGGAGACTAACACAAACAGGGAGAGGAGTTTCTTATGCTGGTGCCTACTTGCCTGCTGCACACCCATAGTATGTGACTCAATGCCCAACAGCCAAATGAATAAAAAGAGTCTGAGACCAGTCTGCCAAACCTCCTGACAAACCTGAGTGTGTTTATATATTTCAAATGGTTTGGACACCTAAACTGTCATATGCTCAAATGATATAGACACCTTCTTGGAAACTGTGGTAGAGTTGTTAAAGTTTTCTATCATAACAGGTAGGCTAATAATGTTGGTCAAACAAAACAACAGACATCCCTTCTGAGTTGGTTTATTATACCTCCCATAGTTTAATATTTCTACTGTATTCACATGATGGATAATGCTAATTTGACTCCTTATTTCACCAGCATTGCACCTATGCCACATGAGACACAAGGGCAAGCCTTAGGGAGACTACCCTGCTGTAAATTATTGAGGTATAGTTTGAAATATGCCATGGACATATCTCTGGGCAGGTCAGAGGAGATGAAAATACATTGTACCTCCTATGGCCAGTATCGTCACAGGTTGTGGAGTTCTTACTCATCATTGTGATTTATATTCAAAACTGAACTGTTTTGCCTTAGGTATATGTTGTCTTTGCCATTGGTATGTTTTATCTATAAACAAGATGCCGACCTATTTAACTTCTCTTTGAAAATGTATGTTGAACATTACAATCTCTGTTCTCTCAATATCTTGCCATTTGTTGCATCAAAAGTCTGAAGTGAATTGTGAAAGAAACTCACTGTGTGCAATTTCTGCACCAATAGCATGGAACAATCTACAGTCTCATCTTAAACTTCAAGTCATAGTATCCCTGAATGAGTTTAAAACTCATTTACTATAGTAAAATCTTCTGAGTCCAGGTTGTCTCTGTATCTAATTTTTAAAACTAATTAATATGTCATTATTATTAAACCTTATTTAACCATGGTAACATTCACATGGAGATAAAAAAAAAAAATGTATTTACAAGTGAACCCTGGCCAAGAAGGCAGCACACAACCATTTGAACACCAAAAAACAAGGGCAAAACGTTGAGGAAGGAATAGAGATATCAACATTAAACTATTAAAACAGGAACTAACATAGTGTTACGAACCCCAGGAACCACACTCAGCCCTGCACTGTCACGCCTACTCGTACACAACCCCAATCTGATTCACCAGAGTACTAGCACGCACCTGATCTTCATTCTCCTCATTACTGCCTTCCTACTCAAGCTTCCCTCCCTTGCGTTCACATCACAAAGTATTGTTAACTTCATGTTGCGTACCGAGCGGTCCAGAAATGTATTTGTCTTCCTGGTTTTTATACCTCGTCTTCTGCCTGACCCCACTGATCTGTTTGATCTCTTCCTTGTATGTGGGTGCAATTGTTACACATAGTAATAAAATTAACAGATATCTTAAAATCAGATAAGGATATCAACCTGTCTAATTTCAAATGTTTCTGTAACTCATTCCCTGTTAATAAAGAACTACAGTTAAAAGCTGTCTTACCAAATTCAGAATTCACTTTTGGAATGTCAAAGTGAATATATCCCCTCCAACGTAAATTATACTGACAGCTATTTATGAATGAAAATACAGACAAATGTGACAGGAGCCGACAAATAATAGCATTGAAAACAAAAGTGGTCCAATGTGTTTGTCTTCTGACTGATAACAGAGCCCAACTTCCCAATGATGAGTAGAATGTCTTTCAGGTGTTATGAATCCAACAGTTGTAATATTTCTGAGGTGTACCTATATAAAATATCAATATAATACAAAAATAGTAAGAAGGTAGCTTCAATCAATTCCTTTCTTGCTTGTTGATTAAAACAAGAACTGTTCCTAAAATATAACTCTATCTTTAACCTCAACATTTTTTTCAAAATGTTTAACATGAAATTTAAAGATAAACCATCATCCAGCATAAATCCCAGATATTTGTAATATGAAACTAGTTCTAATGTTTTGCCCTGTAATGTGTGAATTTGTGGCAGCAAAGATGTATACATTTAATTTGGTAATGTATACATGTATGTGATGCTGATTTTCGAACTAAGCTCAAACTAAACTAATCTTCCATGGAGTACCAATAAAGAACCAGAGAACAGTTCAATTTCAAGAGAAATTGCACACTTAGTTGAGTATTAAGTAAATTACCTATATCATATAAAACCATAAGCAGATTTTCTGATTAACTGTGATAGTATCTGATATATTTTCACATCAGTTCTGTGACGGTGTCTGATGGTGTCTTATATCTGTTCACATCAGTTCAATACCAGCTTTGTGCTCTGCAGTCACCACATGGAAACTTCTTGGGAAAAAAAGGGCCTTGATTTGCATGTCAGGTTTGTAACTACCTTCTGTATAAAAACATATCAGCTCCTGGGCACTCATCCAAGGGAGAGCGTTTACTCAAAGGTTTGCCTAAGAACACTGCCATGAATAAGGAATGATATCAAAACATCCTCCAAGAGTAACTTCTCTCAACAATCCAGGAGCAACTTGGTGATGAACAATGCTTTTTCCAGCATGGTGGACCACCATGTCACAAGGCAAAAGTGGCTCGGTGAACAAAACTTTGAAATTTTGCGTCCATGGTCAGGAAACACTGTAAATATTACATCTTTGCTTAAACTGGATGTATTTGTCAATGAAAAGTAAAAAAAAACAAAAACTTATGAAATGCTTATAATTGTACTTCACTATACCATATAAACATCTGACAGGATCTGAAAGGATCTAAAACAGTAAACTTTGTGAAAACCAAAATTTGTCAGTCTCAAAACGTTTGGCCATGACTGTATATTTATATATGGAATCATATAACTGCAAATATTCTTTAAAAAATGTCTGCATGTATGATACTGTGTGGAAAGGGGGAGTGGGGAAGTGCTTTTTTCATGAATTGACATGGGTTTTAATTTCTGTCTTTCCATTCAATCCATTCAAATGCTATGCCTATTAAGACCACTAGATGGTGATAAGATTAATTGATCTTTACAGTTTACTCTGTTCTATAAGAAATGAGAAAGGACCGGTCTTTTGACCTAAGTGTAAAAACTTAAATGCTAAAGCTAACACTCTGACACTGTTTCCGTTCCATTTCACTGGTTCTGTGGACACATGGGAAAGAGCGGGAAATATAAGACATGTGTGACTAGACTATGTGCATTTGAAAGCCTTAAGAAAGGGAGAGGGGGCTTAAGTAAACCAAAAGAAATGAGGCGTTCAGAAAGCTTTGTGACCACAACAAGCAGAGAAGCACTTACTGCACCTGTGGAGAGGGAAAGAGAGAGAGAAGAAATCCAGATCATCTAAGGAAATGAGCAAAATACTGCAAATACTAATCAGCACAAGATGAAAACAGGAGAGTATAAATCTTTCTTCTCTCTCTCTCTCTCTCTCTCTCTCTCTCTCTCTCTCTCTCTCTCTCTCTCTGTATTCTCTGGAAGTTGGAAATGATATGCTGACAAGAATGCGTTAAGAATGTGTCACTCTCACAGAGCTTCAGATAATTATTCCCCTGAACTTTTCCAGTGACTGATTACAAAGTGGGAGTTGGCGGTGCAGTCTGGTGGGTGGGTCAAGGGGGACAGTTTATGTTAATCAGACATCTGGATTCTGTTACTTAAATATGCCAAGCACTGAAATTATACTGAAGGCTCAGGAGGACAGGAGGCCCATGAGGGCTATCAAAATGAGAGGGGCAGCGACTGGTTAGCAGTGGCTGGGAGGTCTGGTCTTATTTTAATGTTGCTGTGATGCTCGGTGTGGAGACAGAAAGACTGTGCGTTCCCCTGGATCACGGCAGCGGGAGATGCACATGTGGAGCCCATCGGTGGCCAAGCCCATAGCAGCATCTGCCCTGCTTATAGGCCTTCCACATGGAGGCACCCCCACACTCACCAGCAACCAAACCTTGCCCCCCAACCCCACCCACACCTGCACCCCATCTCCCCCCCCCCCAACCCCATCCCTGCCCCCAACCCCTCACACTTCTTTTCAGTCTCTGTTGCCTCCTGTCTTGATTTTTCCTGAATCGTCCTCCACATTGCTCACCCTTTGCCCTAATAGTCTTTAACGTTTCTTTTCAGCACTGGCCTTACATGGCCTGGCATGAGCTGCAGCTCCATGCTGCGGGGACGCCCGCTGGTCTGCAGGATGGGAATACCAGACATTTGAAGTCATAAGTTTAAAGGGCTGCAGCACAATCTGCTCAGACTGTGTGGCAGGCTGTGTAGATGCTGCCTGTCTCTCAGAAACCATGTTCAGTAGAGCCAAATGCCAAAGGGCCCTTTTAACTGAGACCCACACTTGAATGTAAGCTGCATAAACATCTTCAACATTCCTGATTTTTCAAAACATAGCGCACACTGTCATTATACCAATCTGATGAAAACTTTCATTTTGGATGTTGATTTATAGTTATGGTAATACAAGGCAAATATTTTCAAAGATTAACTCCCAGTGACTCATCAGTTCCACATTAAGGAGCCCATTTAGCACATGCTGCTGGAGCCTGCATGCACAGATGCTGCTATGAGGAGGCTTGGAATGTTTTAGTAGAGCTTCTTTCTGCCCTGGTTAGTTCATAGAGAGAGATAGAAGGAGAGGGAGACGGAGACACACAGAGAGAGTGCACAGGGCGTCCTACACAGACCATGGGTCCTGAATGAGCTGCATTGTGCCATATAATACAAAACAACAAACCTCTCATTGAATTGTTGTGGGTTTGTTTGCTACGATTAACGCATCAGAGGTTCACAGAGCCGCACAAATAGTGCAGATGAAGACCATGGGGCATCAGATGCCTTCACACCCTTTTTCTGTCATGATCAGGTAACAAAACTAAGAAATAATGTTTTTACTGTAACACTGGAGTTCTATTTTTATTATGAGGTATCAGTCATGGAATCTAAATATATAAAACATAAAAACAGAACCGTAAATCTGATCTGAATAAGGTAAGTTCTGTATGTTTTTGTGATATATAGTACACTATAGACACTGTAGACACACCCAATAGATTCCATTTTGTTGTACTACCTGTTGGACATGATATGTGCATAAAGAATTTTCTCCCTGATTTGACCCAGTATGCAATGTTCACAGGTGCTATCTAGTTCCTTACTGAAGTATTGTCCTAACATAACACATGTAGAAATGTAGGGTTTTTGTATAACACTTACAGTTAGATTACAGTTTTTGTATAGGAATAAGGTTTGTACAGTGGTTACATGAAAGTGTGGATTAAGGGCAAGGGGTAATGTGAAATGAGGAGAATGAGGTTTGGTTACACACCATTGGACTCTTAAATTGGTATTTCATCATAAACAGTATAATGTTCTCCAGGGCAGAAAAGAGTAAAAGGGGTGAACAAAAACAGAGCAAAAGAGAGAGAGAGAGAGAGAGAGAGAGAGAGAAAGGTAGAGAGAGGTAGAGAGGCTACTCAGAGAAGTAGAGCAGATCAGGGCTGCTGTAGAGAACTGCAATACTTGGCATCCAGCAGACAAAAGGGCGGGACTGGCAAGGAAACCGGTGCTGAGTAAAGCTCATTTTCTCCTTAGTGTGTGTGTGTGTGTGCATGCGTGCGTGAGTGTATGTGTTTGTATGTGTATGTATGTGTGTACACGTGTGAGCATGCATGTTTGTGTGTAAACAGGATCCCACTTTCTACTAAACATGTTTTAAAGCTGCTGAGGCTAAGAATTCTACTTAGAGGATTTCTAGCAGTGTCTCTCCTGCTTTCTCTCTTTTTCTGTGTCTGTCTCTCTCTCTCTCTCTCTCTCTCTCTCTCTCTCTCTCTCTCTCTCTCTCTCTCTCTCTCTCTCTCTCTCTCTCTCTCTCTCTCTCTCACACACAGACACACACACACACACAGAGACGCTAGACACTGCATGCTTTGTGTGAAATCGGAGCAGGGCAAGGCAGTAATGAGAGGTATGGATGGATGATGAGTTGCTCGGGTTCGGGCTCGGGCAGAGAGGCAGTGCAGTAGGGAGTCTCCTCCCGACTCTCTGATTGCCTGTTACCTCATTACTCTCTACTGGAAGGGAATTTCTTTTTGATCTCTAAGAGACTAATGAAGACAGAGGTAAGACATTTTGTATTTTCATACTTTGAAAAGTTGTTGTTGACATGTTTACAAAGCAACTTGTCTCAAGCTAATTCATACCATATATTCCATATTATATGTATTAATGAGTTATTTTTTATACTTAAATGGCACTTCTTCATTTGACTGCTTTAAAGTATAGAGAGTACAGTGATCATCTTTAAAGTACAGAGAGTACAGTGATCATCTTTTGGAGTGACTGCTTTTAGCAGCTTTTCTAGCCATGGATTTATCAGGATCTGTCTGCACTTCTTAAGGATTTATAGTAGTAAGTCAGGAGAAGTTTCCATTCATATTTGACATATCATGTGTTTCTGTTTTCTCTGTGAACAATTTTTCGCACCATCTGCTAAAGAGTCATTCGAGGTAACTCAGGGTGTTTGTGCATACACAACTGACCAGGGCCGTCAGCGCCCCCTGTCTGTGGTCACGCACCTGGCACTTAGCTGTAATGTATCCACATACAGTAGTGAGTCTGTCAGCATTCTTAACACAGCTATGGTAGGCTTAGGTGGACATTTCTCCTCAGCCATCTGGTATTCATGGTGTGGATGGTGAGCAGGACCAGCTAAGCAAAGCCCAGCGAGACCACACTCACTGGCCAAAGTCAGCCCTCCCACTAGTCAAAGTCAATTACTTCAGCCTCCTGCCTGTGCCCCCTTCTGAGAAATGACTGGCTCTGAGATCATCAGGCTGTTCTGGCGGGAGACCTAAATGCAGTGAGCATGTTTCAATGAAATACTGAAACAATGAAATATTGCACTAATGAGGTCTCTGGCTGGCAGGCTAGGGCTTGGAATGCTTCAAGAGACATTTTACGCATTATATAAGGGTGAAAACATACAAATGAGTGTATCATTTGTCTTGACGTAGAGAAGAAATAGCCCTGTTTTTACATCTCAAATGCACAAGTGTTGATGGATCAGAGGAGCCAAGTGTCTAACCACAGCCCTACCAGCTGAAACAGTCTGTCCTGGGTGATATGAAGGTCAAGTGAGGTTAGTGGCTCAGAGTTTAAATGGGGAGTAGGCTTAGGATAAAGTCAGAGGAACTGTGGCAGGTGTCTTGTGGTGTTTTACTGAAAATACCTAAGAATCCCATGGAATGCCATGGAGCATTAATCCAATTCACGAATTCACTTGAAGCAATCTTGACTGCCTATCTAAATGGTTTTAGACACAGGATTTGGGGAGAGCAAGACCTAAACCAACAGAAGGATCACATGCTGAGATCATGCAGAGATCATGAGAGGACATGAACATAGCCTAATATTTCGGTCTCCATCATCAGTAAAAAAAGGGACAGTGAGTAGTGCAGTGAGTGGAAGCAGCCTATGAAGGAAACCAAAATATGATACATGCTTTCACACACAGCTGTATGAACTGCATGAATGTGATAGTTGACTCAGGGAAACGGAATGCACTGCACAGATCAGAAAAAAGAGCTATGAAACTGGTGGAACTGCAATGATTTATCCATGTTGATTCATAAATCAGCAGTGACTGTCAGACTGCTATCCAATTCGACATGACTGATTGCAGAAGTGGTACTGCTGTTGCATTAGAAACACGCTTTGTTGTTTTTTGTTTATAATATTTAAAAATAATAATTTTGAATACATTGGTTTAGAAGTACAACCACAGACATTAAATGTGACGCTCCAATGTTTCCCCATTCTGGAAGTTTCTTTTCCCTTTCCAGGTTTTTGGGACATGAGGGAAAAGGGAACAGAAGCAGCATTTGATTACTCCCTGCAATCAGGGTTTGCTCCAGACATAATGACATAATTGCAGCCATGGAGATTTTTATCGGGCAAACCCTTAGGGTCATGTCCTGAGAGTGGCTTTGGCATATATGCACACAGCAGCGTGGACATGTGCTTCAACAGTCCCACTTTAATCTCTCCTCGGAGGTTTCAACTGTAATGCCTTGATTTAGCTGGGACAGTAAGCAATTGCTAGCATACGGCTATATATTTGCTAGCTATGTCACACAACTGACATCTTTAACCTCTGTTTTCTTTGCCTTGTAGCTCAATACTTTGGTACTGTATACAGAAGCTGGAAAGGATCAATCATGCTTTTGGATCAAGAAGAACAGAGAACCTTAAGAGATTAAAGAAGTGTCATGTGCACAGTGGCATGCATATATTTTTATGATAATGATTATTATTCAGAACTTCATCGGACCTCATTTTGCAATGCACAGATCCCACAGTCTTTTTAGGTGTATTATCTCACCCCTGTAAAGCTCATTTCACTGCTATCATTTAGAGAAATCCAAGCAGTTCATTTACAAACCCCAACTTGCAGAAAGCAGGACTTCAGTGTTGATCCACATTAAGGATTAGGGACTCTGAGTCAATCCCCCAGCCGGTCCATGCATGGTTAGAGGTCTAGTAGACTGATCCTTTTCTTCTTTTTATTCATTTGAACAATGGCTGTCTTCTCTTAATACACAGTTTAATCTCGCAGATTAAAATGAACATGACTTGACTTGTGTTTTTTAAGTTGCAATGGAATAAAAAGAGGAACCATTGTCTTAAAATGTAGTGGACTAACTACATTTTAGCTGGTAGCTGCAAGAGAAATACTTTAGAATTCAAAATATAAACTCAGTGAGATCAGTTCAGTCCTTCGTACATCTTCTTCAGTCAGCCAAAATGCTTATGAGGCCATCTACTAACTCTTGAAATTTCAAAACCAAGTCTTTTTAAATGTATAATGAATACAAAAATCCAGTAATTAATTATATAGTTTAGCATGTCTTATAAACAAAGATTCAATTTAGGCACCAAGCATTTTTAGCTTCAAAGACTCACAGTGTGAGTCAATGATTTTCTCACAATGTGTCAGCACCAAGGCACTTGCTTGCTATGGTACTGAATTGTAATCTTACTGTAGGAAATGCTTTTCTCTCCCTCTTTATTTCAAAGCCTTATATGTCTGTATTTGGAGGGGAGAAATGTTCAGCTAGTTCCTGATTTGGATGTAGTGGGTAATTAAGGAAATACCCAGAGTTAGCTCAAGCATGGGAATAATGGGAGCTCGAGTAGGGGGGAGGTGGATGCGTGTGTACATTCTGCCTTGATGCCATGTTGTGGCTGTGTGGGTTCCTGGCATGCTGATTTGTGACTTAAGAGAAAAATCACATTGCCAGGGATTACCACACTGCCATGGCCTTACCAACTGTAGCACAGAAATGATTGAAACACTTGCTCTCAGTCTGGCAACCAAAGAAATAAACTGCACTTTTAAATTTCACCTTTCTGAGTGGGTGCAGAGCTTAGTTGATTGGTGAACAGCTATTATTTTCTCCTTTGTTCACAGTGGCTAAGTTCATCACCTGTAAAGAAACCAAGAATAGGTGCAGTTTCTTCAGCCCGTGGGTGAATGTCTCGGATATGCTGAAGCAATGAAGACAGAAGGTCCACTACTGTGATGTACCACAGCTGATGTAGCCTGCCTGTTGCAGTAAACCAAGCTTCTATACACACAGTTCATTTTCACAGGAGGACTTACAGGAGGGGAATACGCAAACAAAATGTGGGCACATTCACCATTGCAACATACAAACCGCTAATAAATCAAATGCTTGGTGCTCAAGCTCGATTAATTGATACCACTCCATCTTGGGCAATAAAACAATGAAGCAACAGCCTCATTCTGGAAGAGAGATGCATCAATTTCAGATGCACAGTTTCATAACAAACTGCTTATGACATTTGGCTGACAGTAAATGTCTCTCAAACAGTGGGAATTGTAATGTTAAATATTTCCATGTGTGAAAATGTGCTGAAATGCACAACAGTTGTACTGACATCAATATCCACTTAATTAGTTTTTATAAACATTAATATCCATCTTACTAGTTTTGAAAATGGCTGATCCCTATTAACCTTACTTTTAACCCTGTGGTGGATAAATGCAGCTCAAGTTACATGACCATTAGGTCTAAATCTATTAGTTTTACACTAAATATAAAAATACAGTGGTTTTATCCTAAACATAGCATGAATCATAAAACATATTTTATGAATGTGGTCTATGTTTCGTTATTTGTTTGCACCTAAACATGAGAGAAAAAAGTATTTCTTTACACTACACTATTATTTTATGGGGTTGTTAACTATTAGTGTTGTTAATGAAGTGAAAAATTGTAATAGTCTGTGATAGACTATTAGTCTGTGTGTAATGTTAGACTGACAATTGTGTCTTTTTCCAGTGCAAACTATGGTTGGCTTCCAGAGATGCAACATGCAAATATGCACAGGCCAATAATGTTCATAGAACATAACTAATCAATTAAATACATTTTGATAAGTAAAAATGGACTAGGGCTCCATGTTGTGCCTGTAAGTGTACTAATGGTTAAATATGTGTTATATTTATCCACTCATGAGCACCCTGGTCATGGTCAGTGAGTGTCCTGTGTTGGTATTATCAGGACCTGGCCTCCAGTGCCTTCTGATCTGATATCAGTTCTACTGCAACACTGGCTCAGTTCAGCAGGAACAGGAGCCTGGCCCATTATACAAGAAAACAGCACTCCTAGAGAAACACTCTTTGGTTTAAAGTTACGTGTTAGAAATTCCAGATGTCTAGTCCGTGTGTATAGTAGACTGCAACAACCTTGGACACAGCAGTAATGTAAGATACACTAACTGCATGATAATGCTCCAAAATGTTCAGGTAATTGTGTATCGTCTTACCATGTAGCCTAATTGACAATTGATAGTAATTGATTATTTAGGATTTGTAATAATGGTGTCTCTGTTAATAAATTTAACTTAATTTTCTCTGGAGTTTATTGCATTTGCTGAGCATTCTGTGCGTTCTGGGTCGGCAAATGGCACTATTTCCGCTCCCAAAAAAGAAAACCCTGTGGTAATCGACATGACTGCAGATGCTTTGCAAACGCAGTTGAGTACGAGTAATCTCAACAAAGGTGGCATGTACATATCACCAATATATAATGTGTGAATGACATTTTCCAGGCGATTATCAAAAAAAAAAAAAAAAAAAGAAAGAAATGAAAAGTAAACAGTAAGGCTGAAGTAGCCATAGCTATCGTTAGATATCTAGCTAGTTGTTTAGAAAGAATTTTCGATAAGTTACAGACTGGTGGGCAATGGCCGTAAATCCTGTATTTTACAAGACTTTTAATACTTTGTTCTTGGTAAAACATATTCACATTTCCACATCAACTGGAGTACAGAGGTAAAGCAGCATGGATAACAACATAATGCTTTTTTTTTTTTGCTAAAGATTGTCTTTGCACTTATATCTGCACAGCTCTGCTACAAATGAACTTTGTTTCCAGCACAACCGTTTCTGAACAAATTAACCAGAAGCGGAGTGAGTGCAAATGTTACAACTAACCTCATAGCTGAACTACTTATAACAGTCGCCAAGTGTGGTAATTGATGCAAACACAATTAATTCAATACAGTTCTATGTTGCTTCCAAATACGCTGAGCTGGTTCATTGCGCTCCCCAGCACAAAGCAAGCAACATCCATTTTTATTTAACTTCTACCATTCTCTCTGAACCAATCCTAAAACCGCATTTCTGCTGTTTAATTAAATATAAAACAATCCCCTAAGATTATAGGAACAGATTTTCTTTTTTATTAACTTCAAACATCTTTCACTGTTTCACTGTTTTCTTTTTACTGGGCGATTGGCATCTCCTCCAATCAAGCCCTGACCATCTATATGCCTCCCCAACCAAAGCACTCCAACACTGGAGCTGTTTTTATGCCACTTCAGTGCCCCACCAATGGATTTAAAAGCGCTGCTTTATAATAAGCTCCACCTGCCAGTATTTGATAGCCAATACAGTTTAAGTTTCTTCACCTAAACGCTCACGAACAAAATCAGACCAGCTCAGGTCATTACAGATCTCATCTGCTGATAAACCAGTGTTCACATTTATTCAAATACTAACTGATAACTGGCTGCAAAACAAAGCTCATGCAAAGGTAACTACAAATGGCCAGGGATGAGTTGTTTCTGGCTACCAGAAATACCTTTCTTTGGGAAACATGGGAACATGTCTTTGGTATTGTCTGAGCAGGATGCTACTATGAGGTGTTTGTGTGCACAACAGATGGAAAGGACATCTATTGCATCATTCCACACTCAAGCAGTGAATAGATATATGCACCGAAGAGTGATTAATAATTTTTTACTCTGGCTAATTCTTTAATTAACTCAGCAGCCTAGTTAGCAAGCAACTATAGCAGACAAAGGTCTTAGCTGAATGTAAAGTATAATTTGTGTATGCAAAGTTTTTTTTTTTAACTGAAATGTTGATTGTAATGTTTGTACATATTAAATAACTCATACATATGAAATAATATATTTTAATTAAAAGATTTAAATATACTTGTCAGCATTCCTTACATTTTGAAATAATGTTTACATTTTGTTTGTTTCAAGTGTGGAAGGGTTAGTGAAATCCCTAATGAAGATCACTGAGTGCCACCACTTTGCTTCAGTAAGTTAGACAAGTGGACAGTAGACCGATATAATGAACAGTGAATAGGCACATTTTCCGGTGAGAGACTCAAATGACATTTATGAAACGAAGCTCTA